>NW_027515881.1:0-300000 GCF_048772815.1 Callospermophilus lateralis
CCCAGTAAACTTTGAAGTAGATACAGGGCCAATATACTCAGCCCTTAAGGCCCCATTGGGCCCTCTATCAAATAAAAGGTCTCTAATTCCAGGGTCTAAATGCAGTAAATATCAGACTTTGACAACTAAGGGGACCATGGACCAGGGGAAAGGATAAATCCATCACTCCTTCCTAGTAATCCCAGAATGCCCGGCCCCATTGATGGGCAGAGATCTGCTCACCAAGCTCTGGGCCAAAATAACTTTTAACCCTGAAGGCCCCCAAGTGGAATTTCTAAATCCTTCAGTAAATACTCCTATAATCATGGCTCTAACTATGTCAGTAGCAAATGTTCATCAACTCACTCATCTTTGTTCAAAGAAACTGCATTCATTCCTGAAAGATCAAGAACAGAGTTTTCCACTAACCGACTCACAGTGAAAGAAAATAACTGAATGGGTAACAAAAGCCTGTCAGGTCCATCAATTGGTTAATACTTACACTTCCAAGCTTCCTGCAGGAAAGCACTTATGAGGAACCATACCAGGAAAATTCTGGGAAGTGGACTTTACTGAAATTAAGCCAGCAAGGTATGGACTTAAATATCTTCTAGTCTTTGAAGATACATTTTCAGGACGGATTGAAGCCTTCCCCACAAAAAAAAAGAAAGAAAAAAGGAAAAAAAAAGAAACAGAGCAAATGGTTGTCAAGAAGATCCTGGAAGACATTTATTCTCCCCTTGACGACCAGTAGTCTTAACCCTCATCAGCCCCTTAAGCAGCGATGGCTGATCACAAATCCTACTGGAAAAGAAGTATGGTCTATCTCACATACAGCCCCCTTATGGACCTGGTGGTCATCTCTCCACCCAGACATTTGTCAGCTGGCTATAGGTCTTTCCTATTGAGATATCCCTGATGAAGAGGATCCCACTAAAATTCCATTAAATCCCTTCGGTACCATAGAAAATGGAAACAAACATTATGGATGTAGGGACACGTGAGCCAGATGCAGGTTGGCTAGCCTAGATTACTAAGTTTGCCCGGCGGAGTATCAAAGCCACAAACAGTCACGGCTGTGCGGGGGGGAGAGCAGACTTCTTCTGTAAGTCATGGGGCTGTGAGCATACAGGGACTGCCAGATGGAACCCAAACTCCTCATCAAATTCTGTAAACAGCATTGGCCATATTACCAATTAGATAACCAAAACCGATGGCCCCAAGAGGGGTCTCTATATCCTCAAATTCTGCATGACGTTTTAAACTTCTGAAAGTGCTCAAAAGGGTAAAAGGAGATTCCCCTATGTGGAGGCCTTCTCCCTCCTTTGCTCACATCCTGAACTATGCTTCTCCAATAGATGCTTACCCTCAGCCTTCTGCTCCAGACTCTCTGCTGTCACTCCCACCTCAGCAACTTGATTTCTGCCCTCCAATATCTAGATCAAAAACCCAAATCTCCGCCAGTTCTCAGACCATTGCCCCCTTGCTGAGGTAGCAGGTACTGAGGTACCACTCCACTCACTCACTACTCTCTTCTCCTGTCAGTGCCCGCACTGGGTCCCTCCAGGTCCTCTTACCAGCTAATGCAAAGCTCAAACCCACTGAGGAGAACCCTCAGACCCTTATCCAAAATGTAATGAAAATGGCCTTTAATGTTGCTTTGTCATCACTGAAAACAGGTTACTAAAAATTTAAAGTCCCTCACAGGCTTTTTGGGATACTCACTCCCGTTTCCCCCTCTGTTCTATCTGTTCTACTGCTCAAATTTTTCTTGCTATTAAGATCCCAAAGCCCTCTCCCAATATTCTTTTACATCTCTCCTTCCTCATTCTCAGATCCACGGAAGTTGCTCTCATCCCTGCCTTCCAAGTCGTCCCCCTCTGTACCAGCTCCACAGAAAAGTCTTAATTAACCTTCTCCAGAAGTCTTCACCATGGCTGATTTACGACTTTCAGCAAAAGAGTCCCTATAAAAGAGATCACTGTAGATAAACTTCCTATTTTCGTGTTGCCCTGGTCTCCTTGGAAACTGGCTAAAAAAAAACCAGCACTCCTAATCTAGACACACCCTTAATAGTTTTTCACAAAATATGTGAAAAAAAGGCCTCTGGCCTTGAGCTGGGGCTTCACAGAGATGGCTACATTTCTAAGATAAAGAAGTTACAAACTGGGCTGCATGGAAACAGCTGGCAAATTGAAAAAAAAGAAAGGGAAGAAAAAGCTCTCCCCCACATAGGTGTCCTTAAAAGTTAACTTGCCCCAAACTGAGGAAAAAACAGAAACGAAAACTGCTTTTTGTGAACTTCTGCAGACTGTGAACTTCTGAGCCCATTTCCTTACGTGTTGTGTACAAAATTCTGAAACTACCTAAACTTGGGTTTCAGGGGATTAATTGATTACAACAGAAGCAATGCCCCCTGAATCTGGTTGCAACCAAAAAAGACTGTTTTCCTGTCTTTGGTGCTATCTTAGGTGCCTTGCCTTGTCCGTCCCTACAACAGTATAATTCTATATACTTAAACACTGTTTATGTTTTCATGAAATGGTCAACAGATGTGATTAATTGTGTAATGGTGCAGATGTTTCCCAGAGTGCTCTATCATGATGCAGGTTCATTTGAAGATCAAAGAGGGGGGCATAGAACACGGTTCCGCTGAAAACATATGTCCCTCACCTTAGCCATTCTATTACGAATAGTAGTTACTGCAGGGTAGGGCACGGGAACCATTGCTCTGGCCCATGGGACACAACAAATGACCCAAAGCAGCAATAGATCAAAAATTAAAGATATTAGAAACCTCCATCACAGCTTTGAATGAATCTTTAACCTCTCTCTCTGAAGTTGTTTTACAGAACAGTCGAGGGTTGGACCTCCTTTTCATGAGAGAAGGGGGCCTTTGTGCTTCATTGAGGGAAGAATGTTGTTTTTATGTCTACAATACTGGAGTTGTAAAAAAAATCTATGAGTAAATTAAAAAGATGCCTTGAAGAGCGACAACGAGAGAGAGAGAGGCCCAAGAATGGTAGTTTGAGTCTTTTTTTACACAGTCCCCCTGGTTAACTACGTTTTTATCAACCCTAGCCAGTCCAATAATAATCCTCATATTATTGCTAACTATAAAACCCTGTTTTCTCAACCGTGTAATTTCTTTTCTCCAAGCTCAAATTGGACAAATTAAACTTATGGTAATACCCCACTAGCAGACATAGAATGTGACACCCCACAATGATCACTTTTATGATTAAAAGTAGCCAGAAGAAGAAGTGGGGAATGAAAGGTTAATAAAATATGTACTTGTCACTTCCTGTTTTTCTGTATGCGTAACAAAACACTGTTGAAATCTTGAGAACTGATTGCTAATCTTGTTCCCAGAATATGCTGTCCCCAATGACCAAACTGCAGAATGTACTCCCTCACCCAGTTGAATACAAACCATCCACTCTCCCTGACCCATCAATGAACTTCCATCCCTGCCCTCTGCAAGGAAAGTATATAAGCTCTGCTTAAGCTGTTGTCAGGTCTCTCTGCTCTATTCAAGTGAGCTCTGAGCCCAAGCATGCTGGACCCCCAATAAAACCTTTGCTGTTGCATGAGATAGTCTCTTGGTGGTCTCTTTCTCCGGCACTCGCCCAAACTTTACCTGGATGATTGAATGTAGAAGAGAACATCTATTCAAAAAGTTATAGTCAGTAGGATTAGGAAGATAGTTGGTAGGTTTAGGAAGAAAAGTGAGTATAGGATTTGGAACAAAAGTTCTTTGCCAATAGGGTTTTGGTTAGAGAGTCAATGTAAATATCAACACAAGTGAAGAGTCAGTCACAATGATGAACAGGGGAAAATATGTAGAAAAGCAGATATCAATAGAGACATTAGGAAATCAGGAAAAGAATAAAGTGAGTTATGGGATTAGATATTTTCTACAGGGTTGAGGTTGAATGTATGAGCTTAGGAAGAAACAAAGATGAAGTCAACAATAGGATTGACATTTGAGAGCATTAGCATAGCCCAAGACAGTGTCCAAAATAAGCTCCGTTGCCCTCATTTGCCTAAATTCCCGGTGGCCTGTACATCCTTCCTGTGTACCAGGAGTGATCAAATAGGCCTGACCTTAATATTGCTCTGCTTCACCAATTTGAGGCCTACCGAGTGTCGGGTACACATTCTTTATGTAAATTGGAGAGATGAGAAAACCCAAGTACCTATTGGAAAGCTTCTGAATGAATTTGAAGAAATCATTTGACCCAAATGATCCCTATTCTCACTTGATGGAATTCAGAAACCTTACAGAGGAAGGCAAAAGACTTCATCCACAATGACTGCTCTTTTTTGCCATTTTGGATTTGGATGCACACATGGGATCTTTCTTTAGATCCATCAGGTGCTGAGTATCTAAGTCAAAGAATCACACTGGGCCAAGAGGCTGATTCAGACACACCTCTTTCCAAATCAATTAAGAAAAGAGCCAAAGGTGAATCCTATTAATTTCCATTTGAAAAATCTTTTCTTCAGGATTCAAAAAGCTGTGGCCTGAGACAAAAACCTTCCTGACTCTCAGGGCAACAGAACAATAGGTAAGCAAATGGCCCAAAGCAGGGATTCTCCACTGAGACTTTACTGGTCACACTGATATCTTTGTTTTCTGAGATGCTCGCCATTCCCTTCAGCTATCCAGTACATGGCCATGTCACCGAGCTTGGAGATAGTACATATCTTGGACACAAAACCATGAGCCTATTCTGGAAAGTGGCCATAATTCAGGAAGAAAACAGCAACTTAGGAAGGTAGCAGGTATTGCCCATCAATAAGGCAAGCCATAGTCAATTCATAAATTGGGCTGGATGAATGCTGGGAAGCTTTCTACGAGACAGGACACATCAATTAATGCATTCTCTTTTCTAATGTGTACAAGTACAAACACAGTGGGATACACAGACATAGAAACACTTGCGCTGTCAAACGACTTACTAGAAACTGTTCACTCCAAATCAAACAAACCGCCTTTCCTACCTATTCTCAGAACATGAGACAAAACCACAAACCCACACCCACACCCACAATGGCACCTCCTTCCCTCAAATAGGTCTGTGACTGTCCGGTGTGTGCTCTGACTGATGGGTCATACTATGATCCCCCAAAATGGCCTGTCCTGTCTCAGATCTGGTCTTCTTGGCCAACTCTGTGAAGTTGTCAGGAGCCAGGATTGAGCCACTACCTGCTTTCTCAGGAAGAGCCCCTCTTCCGAGCTTTCCTGGCATTTGGCCATCCTCACATCAGTAGGTACCAAGGAAGACTGACTCTGTCCTTGGTTAATCCAAAAAAGTGAGACCACTGGGACTAGGACTGGGACTGGCTCTGGGTGCCTGGCTTTCTGTATCCCAAGTTCAGAGAGTTCCATCACCAAGGAAGTGAGATGAGATCACTTTCTTCAGGAACTGAATGAGATCACTGCCTTAGCAACCACTTTATCATAACAATTGCTTCCAACGGTACCATGAGATGGACGCTGCCCCTACTTCCTGTCACACTTTCACATGGTAGAATGGTATATCACCTGTAGGCAAATGGTAACAGCTCTCCACACAGGCATGGTTTTGTCCATCTTCTCTACATTAAGGAGAGATTGGCTGATTCTGATGCAACCCTTCATCCTGACCAGGTTGTTTGCCATGGAAGATGATTTTTGCTCTCTCAGGTCTTTCATAGCTGCCTACATCTTCTCCAGGGATCATTTCTGCATGGAGCTTTGAGGTTCTCAGCAGATGGAAGATCCACTACATTTCTGTATTGTAAGACCAACACTGTCCCTGCTGTTCTGTAAAATGAGATTGAGGGAACAGTGTATGGTTAGGGTGAATAACATTTTCCATTTGGCTTAGGAATCATTCTGCTGGATGATTAATGGTATTGGGAACATGCGATATTTATAAGAATATAGAGGTGAAATACATGTATAAAAAATAAATCTAAGTAAGATTTGAAGCTCAGAAAATCATTGGGCCCTTGATTGGGATACTTACCATTGAATTACGTTCTCACAGATGTCTCAGATAAATCGATATACAATGGCATAAGACCTTGTACGTTGGATGATTGAATGTAGAAGAGAATATCCAGTCAAAAAGGGATAGTCAGTAGGATTAGGAAGATAGTCAGTAGGTTTAGGAAGAAGAGTGAGTATAGGATTTGGAAAAAAAGTTCTTCAGCAATAAGTTATCAATTAGAGTGTGAAAGCAAATGTCAGCACATGTGAAGGTTCAGTCACAGTGGTGAACTGTGGAAAATATGTAAGAAAGCAGATGGCAATAGAGACATTATGAAATCAGGCAATGTATAAAGTGAGGGATAGGATTAAACATTTTCAATCGGGTTGAGTTTGAATATATAATCTTAAGAGGAAACAAATATGTAGTCACCAATAGGATTGACATTTGAGAGCATTAGGCAACTTGGACATGGATGATTTTAGTAATCCATATTTACTTTCCATTTAGGCTTTGGTACAATCATAAGTGTGATCTTTGCATTTTGTGTCCAGAATATTTCTGTGATAAAATGTATATGTAGATCAGGTGACATGCGTATTTCTTCCACCATTTCTGGGAGCAATATTTTGAAGACATATAAATTAGTATTGGGGGTACAAAGAGGTGTACACTGTGTCTATGAATATAAAGAAAAAGCATGCATAGACCATACTGTGAATAAATAATATAACTGGTTTTACTCTAAATAATGGATTGAATTGATATCTGAAAATATATAAGAAATCTGATATTGGTATACAATCATTCATTCCAACCAGTTATACATCCATTGGAAATATCAGAGTTATAATTTATCATGAAGGGGATGTGAGTTTTGCTTCAAAAGTGATTATGGAAATCGAAAATAATGTGTTTTGAAAGAGGTCTCAGGAAGAGACCAGTCAAGAAAGATGGAAGAATACATGTGTCCTGAAGCAGGAAGTGATTGAAAGTGAAACAAATTCGTATAAATTTGCGAACTTGTGGATAAAATATATATCCTATGATGTGCATAAACTTAAGAAATAGTAATGTACCAGTTTTGAATAAAAATGAACGTAAAAATACAAATATGTACCATAGGAATCTACTTGCCTTGATGTTAAACTGGGACAGTAACTCTAGAAATATTAGGATATGTATGTACCATTCACTGAAGTTAGTTTTCAGTACTAGAAAACAAATATGTATTTCAGGTGGATGAATATTTCTGAGAATAATATTGTGAAAAGTTGATTATAAATCCACATACGTGAACATGAATGAATTTAGGGAGTGTATATAAGACACATATATTTCATATTTTAAAAATCTGGAGATTGTATATATATATATATATAACAAAACACACACACAGACATTCAAAAGTAGCAATAGATATGCCAATCGTAATTGATCGAGATATATATATCATCCACAGATCCAAAAATATTCAATTTACTGAACATGGATTTATGTATAATGTTGTTCAACTAGGAAGCTCACCCATTTGTTGAATTTTTAGTTCCAGCAGTGTTTAGGATAGTGATCTCTTCTCACAATTTGTGTCTGCCAAGTCAGCCACCTCACAAGAATGTACATGTGATACAAGTTAGGATTCTATATGTGCATATCAAAACACATCTGCTGAATAGGCTACAGAGAAAGGGAGATAGGAATTCACATATTTGTTAACTTTAAAACACATGGAGAGATATCCAAAATGGCGGCGGGTATGGAGAGATCAAGTCTCTGACCTCTTCAGCTGCGCTGGAATAGGGAGTCATAAACTGTCTAAATACTGTTTGCTCAGGATCACTAGGCAATGATGCACTGACATGAATCTGGGGTGAACAGTCTGGGCCACGCAGAACACACACCGAGCCCGGATCGGTTGCATTCAACCTCTGGTTTGCCTGCGTTTCGTGACTCAGCACTAACGATCCAGCTGAAATAACTGGTCTGCCCTTCTGAACTTACAGAGGTAGAAGCCAACCTAGCCTTCATAGGCAGTGGCCAAAGGATTGAAACGGGGCATGGGAGAGACAGTCAGGACCCACCAGTTGCATCGGTCACCCGGCAAAGGGAAAGAATGATCACCATTTGCATGGGATACCACCATGGCATAGAACTGACGTCAAGGATGGAGGAGATAACTTCATTGAAACCAGCACGCCAGGTCTGTGCTCCTGGAGACCTGTTTTTAACGCGGAATACTTGGGCCCACTCTCCCGGTTTGCTTCCCTCAGACCCTAAGTTTGTAGAGCTTGGGGCTGAGATCCCCAAGCGAATTTGTTTGGCCCTCCGGGAGCCACGCCCCAGTAGCTGGTGCAAGAGACCTCAGTTGTCCAGTGCTGACAACTGAGGTCTCTTGCACCAGCTACTGGGGCGTGGCTCCCGGAGGGCAAACAAATTCGCTTGGGGATCTCAGCCCCAAGCTCTACAAACTTAGGGTCTGAGGGAAGCAAACCGGGAGAGTGTGCCCAGGTATTCATAAAAACAGGTCTCCCAGGAGCAGCAGACCTGGCGTGTTGCCAGTATTGTGGTGAGCGTCGCAGGTGAGCAGGGCATGGCTTGAGGAAACACAAGAGAAGGCCCTAGGGTGTCAGGATTGGACACCCGACCAGTCTGGAAGGAAGAGCAGCTGCATAGTGATTGGTTCCCACCTACTGAGAGGAGAACCTCGGCCCAGTGGGCACAGCACCACCTATTGGAAGAGAAGTTAATCAAACTCTATGACTGCATTTATTATTATCATTATTTATTTATTTTTTAAATTTGGGTTTTTTTTTCTTTTTCTTTCATTTTCATTCTTGTTGTTGTTGTTTTTCTTTAACTTTTTTAATGTTTTTAAGTTTTTAAATTTCTTTATTTTATTATTAATTATTATTATTATTATTAAATTGTAATTTTCATTTTTTTATTATCATTATTATTTTTTTAATTTTTCTTTCATTCTTTATTTTCTGTTTTTTTCTTTTGTCTTTTCATTTCTTTTCAATTTTCTTTTTTCCCCTTCCTTGAATTCTACCTGCCTACTCTCATTCTCTTATTGACTTCTTCCCTTCCCTTCTAATATCTTTCCTCCCAAGCATAAAATAAATTTATAAGACTAATCAGTAACTCAGCACTCAAACAGAACAAGAAGTAACATGAGCAGCATAAGAAAGCAAGAAAGAAAAAGAGTACAAACAATGAAGGACAGCCTAAATACTCAGGAGGACCTAGAGTCATCAGAAAAATGATCATATAAAGAACTCAAGGAATACCTTAGACAGATGGAATGGAACCTTAAAGAAGATATGAGACAGCAAATCCAAACAGTGAAAGAACACATTGAAAATGAATTACATGAACAGATTAAAAAAAAGAAGTTAAGCATCTTTATACGGAGATAGAGATAATAAAAAAAATCATACAATAATTCTAGAAATGAAGGAAACGATAAACCAAATTAAAAACTCAATTGAGAGAATTACTAAAAGAGTGGAGCAAGTAGAAGACAGAATGTCACATAATGAAGACAAAATATATCATCTTGAAAAGAGTCTAGCCAACTCAGAAAGGCTGGTAAAAAATCACGAGAAAATCATCCAAGAGATATGGGATAACATATAAAAACCAAATTTATGAGTCATCTGGATAGAGGAAGGTCCAGAGATTCAAACCACGGGAATGAGTAACCTACTGAATGAAATAATTACAGAAAACTTTCCAGAAATATAAAAAGAAACGGATATACAAATTGAAGATTCATAGAAGACACTGAGCACAAAAAATCACAGTAGACCAACACCAAGACATTTGTTATAAACATATCTAATATACAGAACAAAGAGAAAATATTAAAAGCTACAAGAAAAAGAAGGCAGACTACATTCAGGGGTAAATCAATAAGGTTAACAAAGGATGTTTCATCACAGTTGATGAAAGCGAGAAGATCTTGGAACAACGTATTTTAAACACTGAAAGACAATGGATGCCAACCAAGAATTCTGGATCCAGCAAAATTAACCTTCAGGTACGAAAATGAAATAAAAATCTTTCATGATTAACAAAAGCTAAAAGAATTTGCAGCCAGAAAACCAGCATTGCAAAGCATCTTGAGAAAAACACTACATGAGGAAGAAATGAAAAACAACAACCAAAACCATCAGTGGGAAGTGACTGGGTAATGACAGAGTGCAGGGGGAAAGCTAATCATGGAGAAACAAAGTAAATTAAAAACAAAGATAAATAATTAAACATGGCTGGAAGTACAAACCATACATCAATAGTAGCTCTAAACGTTTATGGCTTAAAATCTCCAATAAAGTGACATAGGCTGGTAACTTGGATTAATAAAACAAATCCAACAATATGTTGCCTCCAGGAGACACATCTGAATGGAAAAGACATACACAGGCTGAAGGTGAAAAGTTGGGAAAATTTATACCATGCACACGGTCCTCGTAAGCAAGCAGGGGTGGCCATCCTCATATAGAATAAAATCGAAGTCAAGACTAAGTTAATCAAAAGGGATAAGAAGGACATTATATACTGTTAAAAGAAACCATTCACCAACAAGACATAACAATTATCAATATTTATGCACCAAATAATGGTGTTGCAATGTTCATAAAACAAATTCTTCTCAAGTTCAAGAATCAAATAGACCACAACCTAATAATTATGGGTGACTTCAACACAGCTCTCTCACCATTAGACAGATCCTCCAAACAAAAGTTGAATAAAGAAAATATAGAACTCAATATCACAATCAATATCCTAGACTTAACTGACATATATAGAATATATCAACCATCATCAAGTGGATATACTTTTTTTTCAGCAGCACATGGATCCCTCTCAAAAATAGAGCATATATTATGCAATAGGGCAACACTCAGTAAATATAAAGAGGTGGAGATAATACCATGCATTTTATCTGATCATAATGGAATGAAACTGTAAATCAATGATAAAAGAAGGAAGGAAAAATCCTACATCACTAGGAAAATAAACAATATGTTACTGAATAATCCATGGGTTACAGAAGACATAAAGGAGGGAATCAAAAAATTCTTAGAGATAAATGAAAATACAGACACAACATATCGGAATCTATGGGACACAATGAAAGCAATTTAAAGAGGGAAATTCATCACCTGGAGGTCATTCATCAAAAAAAGCAAAAACCAACAAATAAATGAGCTCACACTTCATCTAAAAGCCCTAGAAAAGGAAGAGAAAAACAACAGCAAATGTAGCAGAAGGCAAGAAATAATTAAAATCAGAGTGGAAACCAATGAAATTGAAACAAAAGAAACTATTGAAAAAACTAACAAAAATAAAAGTTGGTTCTTCGAAAAAATAAATAAGATCAACAGACTCTTAGCCATGCTAATGAAGAGAAGAAGAGAGAGAACTCAAATTACAAACATACAGGATGAAAAAGGCAATATCACAACAGATGCTACAGAAATACAGAAGACAATTAGAAATTATTTTGAAAACCTATATTCCAATAAAATAGAAAATATGAAGACATCGGTAAATTTCTTAAGTTACATGATTTGCCCAGACTGAGTCAGGAGGATACACACAATTTAAACATACCAATATCAATGGATGATTTAGAGGAAGCAATCAAAAGACTACCAACCAAGAAAAGCCCAGGACCAGATGGGTATACAGCAGAATTTTACAAAACCTTTAAAGAAGAATTAATACCAATACTTTTCAAGTTATTTCGAGAAACAGATAAAGAGGGAGCTCTGCCAAATTCATTCTATGAGGCCAACATCACCCTTATTCTGAAACAAGACAAAGACACCTCAAAGAAAGAAAAGTACAGACCAATATCTCTGATGAAGCTAGATGCAAGAATCCTCAGTAAAATTCTGGAGAATCGTATTGAAAGGCACATGAAAAATAATTGTGCACCACGATCAAGTAGGATTCATCCCTGGGATGCAAGGATGTTTTAATATATGGAAATCAATAAATATTATTCACCACATCAATTGACTTAAAGATAAGAACCATATGATCATCTTGATAGATGCAGAAAGAGCAGTTGACAAAGTACAGCATCCCTTTATGTTCAAAACTATGAAAAACTAGGGATAACAGGAACTTACCTCGACATTGTAAAAGCTATCTATGCTAAGCCTCAGGCTAGGATCATTCTGAATGGAGAAAAATTGAAGGCATTCACTCTAAAATCTGGAACAAGACAAGGATGCCCTCTATCCACACTTCAATTCAATATAGTTCTCAAAACACTGGCCAGAGAAATTAGACGAAAGAAATCAAAGCCATAAAAATAGGAAAAGAAGAACGTAAATTATCACTATGTGCTGGTGACATGATTCTATAGAATCATAGAAGACCCAAAAGGGTCTACAAAAAAAACTACTAGAACTAATAAATGAATTCAGCAAAGTAGCAGGATCTAAAATCAACACGCATAAATCGAAGGCCTTTCTGTATATCAGCAACAAATCTTCTGAAACGGAAATGAGGAAAAGCAGTTCATTCAAAACATCCTCAAAAAAATTAAATACATGGGAATCAACCTAACAAAAGAGGTGAAAGATTTATACAATAAATCAATAGAACCCTAAAAAAAGAAGTAGAAGAAGATATTAGAAGATGGAAAAATATACCCTGTTCATGGATAGGCAGAACTAACATCATCAAAATGGCGATATTACCAAAAGTTATCTATAGGTTTAATGCAATGCCAATCAAAATCCCAATGGCATTTCTTGTAGAAATAGAGAAAGCAATCATGAAATTCGTATGGAAAAATATAAGACCCAGAAATACAAAAGCAATTCTAAGCAGGAAGTGTGAATCAGGCGGTATAGTGATACCAGATTTCAAACTATATTACAGAGCAATAGTAACAAAAACAGCATGGTACTGGTACCAAAACAGGCGGGTAGACCAGTGGTACGGTATACAGGACACAAGAGACTAATCCACAAAGCTACTACTATGTTATATTTGATAAAGGAGCTAAAAGCATGCAATGGAGGAAGGATAGCATCTTCAACAAATGGTGTTGGGTAAACTGAAAATCCATATGCAACAAAATGGAACTTAATCCCCTCCTCTCGCCATGCACAAGAGAGTTAACTCAAAGTGGATCATGGAGCTAGATATCAAATCAGAGACTCTGCATGTGTTAGAAGAAAACGTTGGCTCTGGTCTACATATTGTGGGGTCGGGCTCCAAATTCCTTAATAGGACACCCATAGCACAAGAGTTACTAACAAGAATCAACAAATGGGACTTACTTAAATTAAAAAGTTTTTTCTCAGCAAAAGAAACAATAAGAGAGGTAAATAGGAAGCCTACATCATGGGAACAAATTTTTACTCATCACACTTCAGATAGAGCCCTAATATCCAGAGTATACAAAAAACTCAAACAATTAGACAATAAGATAACAAATAACCCAATCAACAAATGGGCCAAGGACCTGAAAAGACACTTCTCAAAGGAGGACATACAATCAATCAATAAGTACATGAAAAAATGCTCACCATCTCTAGCAGTCAGAGAAATGCAAATCAAAACCACCCTAAGATACCATCTCACTCCAGTAAGATTGACAGCCTTTAGGAAGTCAAACAACAACAAGTGCTGCTGAGGATGTGGGGAAAAGGGTACTCTTGTACATTGCTGGTGGGACTGCAAACTGGTGCGGCCAATTTGGAAAGCAGTATGGAGAATCCTGGGAAAGCTGGGAATGGAACCACCATTTGACCAAGCTATTGCCCTTCTCGGACTATTCCCTGAATCTTAAAAGAGCGTATTACAGTAATACTGCCACATCGATGTTCATAGCAGCACAATTCACAATTGCTAGACTGTGGAACCAACCCAGATGCCCTACAATAGATGAATGGATTAAAAAAATGTGGCATTTATACACCATGGAGTAATATGCAGCACTAAAAAATGACAAAAAAATGGAATTTGCAGGGAAATGGATGGCACTAGAGCAGATAATGCTTAGTGAAGCTAGCCAATCGTAGAAAACAAATACCAAATGTCTTATTTGATATAATGAGAGCAACTAAGAACAGAGCAGGGAGGAAGAGCAGGAAGAAAAGATTAACATTAAAGAGAGACGTGAGTTGGGGGGGAGGTAGAGAAAAGGTAAATTTCATGGTAATGGAGGGAGACCCTCATTGTTACACAAAATTACATATAAGAGGTTGTGAGGGGAATTGGAAAATAAACAAAGAGAGAAATGAATTACAGTAGATTCGGTAGAGAGAGAAGATGGGAGTGGAGGGGAGCAGGGATATTAGAGGATAGGAAAGGTACCAGAATACAAGTTACTAATAGGGCATTATGTAAAATGTGGATGTGTAACCGATGTGATTCTGCAATCCATATTTGGGGTAAAAATGGGAGTTCATAACCCACTTGAATCTAATGTATAAAATACGATATGTCAAGAGCTTTGTTATGTTTTGAACAACCAACTAATAAAATAAAATAAAATAATCGAAAGAAAAACACATGGGGAACTATTTCAACACAAAATTGACTAGATGTATAACTCCTACCTTATATAATGCAAAATGCAAGTCCAACTATACACCATGCCTTCTCTGAAATGCTTGTAATTCTATTCTGTTTGGGTTGTTTTTCTCCATCTTATTAGGATTAGTAGTCAGAGTCTAGTAGATTAGGTGTCAGTGTCCGGTATTCAGTATTTCGAATGGAAAATTGGAAAATGGACCAAATGTGTATGCAAATATATGCTACACAAAATTTTTCCCACTCTCATCCAGAACAATGCCTTGACATTACCCTCGTCCCAAGTAATACATCACTAAAAGTCAAGAGTTAGAAAATCTGGGAATAAATATCTGGAATGGAATATGCTCAAAAGTTTACAACCTGGGAGGTGGTAGAGTAGTTTCCAAAAGTAAGGGACAGGGTAAACACTCCACAAACATGGAGCTGTGCTGCATAAAGACTTCTTGAGAAACTGCCTCTGAGTTTGAGCACTTGAAATATATGTTGTTGTCAGGAGCTTTACCTTCCTTGTAGTGAGACCATTACAGCTGGGTCTGCATCTATGTTACCTGGAGGACATGGTTTAATATTTTCCAATGAACATGCTGTAGCAGTGCTGAATTCAATCCTAGTCGGTAAACTGGGGCCACTGGGGGCTAAGTGTCTCCCCTTGTGGACTGTGAAGTCATTGGGTCATCCTCCACATTTTGTGGTGTTTATTGCTGCTGCACTGGGTGTTTAGTATTTGCTTCACGAAATACAAGGAGTTCAAATGAAAAACAGTGCTGAAGGGAGTTCTGTCATATGTGGTGGGTCAGGGTCTGTAGGAGAATGCACCAACCAAGGTTCTATCCCTCATAGCTTGCCCCTTGACCATAGCAACCTGATTCTGAACATTCCCCTGAAACCTCTCCATATAACAAGGTCCCTTTACTTGTAAGGGTCTGTTGGCTGCACCATGTCAGTCACAAGCCATTTGGAAGCCAATGGCAGATCCACATGGCCCCACCACAGATATTCCATCACACACCTGCCCACCACGGCTATAAGCCCACTAGTCAGCAGACTCCAACTTACTGGCATCTCTGTTCTACACCATTTTCTTGAAACCCAGTCAATCAAGGCACTGTCTGGTATACTCATAATCATCAACAGGATATCCAAAGGTCCTCCAGTGCCACCTGTTCATGAAAATTTAAAAAAAAATTTCATGGTATTTATCGAGCCATTTTTCAAGCATGAAGTTGGAGGCAATGTGGGTTTCAATTCATTCAGGAACAATTAAATGTTGAGGATGCTCATTTCCATAAAAGCTTTGGAGAACTCTCAGAGGCAAGTCTTCCCAAAGAGTAGCCAAAAGGTCACACGAAGCAAGGTGCATTGAGGTCTACAACGTGAGGTCCATGTGTGTTTTGACTCTCAACTATGGCTGCCAAGTCGTTCAGAATAAAATCATGTGATATCTTGGCTGAGATTCCCATTGCTCTGAGGAAAGCAACCCTGGGCCTAGATCTCAGTTTCCAAGGGCAAATCTCATGCGTGGCCTCCTAAAATTCCAACACAATTCATGGAAATACTTCGATGACGTCAGTTCCAGAATGCAGTCTCTTAGGGTAATCACACCAGAGTTCAAGCCAAGGTGGACCCAGTCGTCTCTTCCAACCGCCACACAAATGACCACGATTCAAACCAAAACAATTCCTCATGACCTCATCTTCTTCCATTTAGACACTCATCATAACTTCTGGCTGGAGGTTTCCATGAGGTGTTCACCCCAAGACAGTGTCCAAAAAATCTCCCTTGCACCTCATTTGCCTAAAGTCAGGGTGGCCTGTACACCCTTCCTGTGAACCAGGAATGATCAAAAAGGCCTGCCATTAATACTGCTCTGCTTCTCAAATTTGAGGCCTACTGACTGTGGGTTTTAGATTCTTTATGTGAATTGGAGTCATGAGAAAATCTAAGCACCTATGGGCTAGCCTCTGCAGGGTTTGAGGAACTTATTTGACCCAAAGAATCCCTATTCTCACTTAATGGAGGTGAAGAAAGTTACAGAGCAAGGTGAGAGACTTCATCCACAAGGACTGCTCTTTGGCCATTTTGGTTTTGGATGTACACATGGAATCTTTCTTTAGATCCATCAGGTGCTGAGACTCTAAGCCACCACCTCACACAGGCTCAAGAGTCTGAATAAGACACATTATTTTCAAAGAAATTAAGCAAAGAGCCACAGGTAATGCCCATTTATTTCCATTGCAAAACTCTTCTTTTCAGGCTTCAAAAAGGTGTGGCCTGAGGCAAAGGCCTTCCTGAAATTCAGGGCAACAGACCAATAGGTAAGCATAAGGCCCAAAGCAGGGTTTCTCCACTGAGACTTTCCTGGTCCCAGTGATTTCTGAGTTTTCTGAGATGCTCGCCATTCCCTTCAGCTATCCAGTACATGGCCATGTCAAAGAACTTGGAGGTGGTACATAACTTGGACAAAAAACCATGAGCCTATTCTGGAGAGTCTCCAGAATTCAGGAAGAAAACAGGAACTTAGGAAGATATCAGGTGTAGCCCATCGATCAGGCAAGCCGCAGTTCATTCATAAATTGGGCAAAATAAATGCTGTGAAGCTTTCTACTAGACAGGACACATCCATTTATGCATTCTCTTTTCTAATGTCTACAACTGTGGACACAGTGGGATACACAGACACAGAAACACTCGCCTTGTCAAGGGACTTTCTAGAAAATGTTCACTAAATCCAAACAAACCACTTTTCCTACCTATTTTCAGAACAAGGGAAAATCACAAACCTACAACCACACCCACAGAGGCACCTCCTTACCCCAAGTAATTCTGAGACTATCTGGAGTGTCCTCTGACTGGTGGGCCATATTATGTTCCCTCAAAATGGCATGTCCTGTCTCAGATCTCCTCTTCTTATCCAACTCTGTGAAGTTGTCAAGAGCAAGCTGTGAGCAACTACCTTTTTTCCCAGGAAAGGCCCGTCTTCAGAACTCTCTTGGCATTTGGCCTTCCTCACATCAGTAGGTACCAAGAAAGACTGATTCTGTCCTTGGTACATCCAAACAAGTGAGAACACTGGGACTGGGACTGGGACTGGCTCTGTGTGCCTGGCTTCCTGGATCCCAAGTTCAGAGAGTTCCATCAACAAGGAAGTGAGGTGAGGTCACTTCCTTCAGGAACTGAATGAGGTCACTGCCTTGGCAACCACTTTGTCCTAACAGTTGCTTCCAAGGGTCCCTTCAGATGCAGGCTGCTCCTACTACCTGTGACAGTTTCACAAGTTAGAATAGTATATCAACCATAGGCACCAGGAAACAACTCTCCACACAGGCCTGGTTTGGTCCATCTTCTCTACATTAAGAAGAGAGAGGCTGATTCAGACACAACCCTTCATCCTGACCAGGTTGTTTGCCATGGAAGATGACTTCTGCTCTCTCAGGTCCTTCATAGGTTCCTACATCTTCTCCAGGGATCATTTCTGCATAGACCTTTGAATTTCTCAGGAGGTGAAAGATCCCCTATATTCCTGTATTGTAAGACCAACTCTGTGCCTGCTCTTCTGTAAAGTTAGATTGAGGGTAGATGGTATGGTTAGGATTAATAACATGTTTGATTTGTGTTAGGAATCATTCTGCTGGATGAATAGTGGTGTTGGGAACCTGAGATATTTTTAAGAATATAGAGGTGAAATATTGTAATGGTCAGGCGAGTATAGGAGGAAGAGATGACCAAGAGACTGTCTCATGCAACTACAAAGGGTTCATTGTGGGTCCAGCATGCTGGGGCTCAGAGCTCAGTTGAATAGAGCAGAGAGCCCTGAGAACAGCTTAAGCAGAGCTTATGTACTTTTCTTGGAGAAGGCAGGGATGGAAGTTTATTGATGGGTCAGGGCGAGTAGGCCGTTTGCTTTCAACTGCGTGACTGAGCACATTCTGCAGTTTGGCAGTTGGGGACAGCACATTCTGGGAACAAGATTAGCAAACAGTTCTCAAGATTTCAACAGTGTTTTGTTAAGTGTACAGAAAAACAGGAAGTGACAAGTACCTATTTCATTAACCTTTCATTCCCCACTTCTTCTTCTGGTTACTTTTAATCATAAAAGTCATCACTGATGGGTGTTACATTTTATGTCTTCTTGTGTGGTATATTGTTGTCTGATTACCATAAGTTTAACTTGTCCAATTTGAGCTTGAAGAAAGGAAACTCCATGGTTTAGCCAACAGGGTCCTACAGTTCGCAATAATATGAGGATTATTAATGGACCAGCCAGGGCTGATGAAAGCATAGTTAACCAGACGGACTGTGTGAACCAAGACTCAAACCACCCTTTTTGGGCCTCTCTTTCTCGTTGACGCTCTTCAAAGCGTTTTCTTTATTTACTCATAGATTCTTTTCAACTCCAGTGTGGCCGGCACAAAAACAACATTCTTCCCTCAATGCACTACAAATTCCCCCTTCTCTCATGAAGAGGAGGTTTTATCGCTCGCCTGTTCTGTAAAACAGATTCATAGACAGAGGTTAAACATTCCTGTAAAGCTGTGATGGAGGTTTTATTATCTTTAAGTTTTGGTCTATTGCTGCTTCTAATTAGGGCATTGGTTGTGTCCTTTGGACTAGGGCATTGATTCCTGTGCCCAGTCATGCAGCAACTCCTATTCCTAATAGGATGGCTAAAGTGAGAGATACAGGTTCCCAGCGGAACTGAGTTGCATGCCCTCCTATTTGATCTTTAAATGGACCTGCGTCATCATAGAGCACTCTGGGAAACATCTGCACCATTACATAATTAATCACATCTGTTGACTATTTCATGAAAACATAAACAATGTTTAAGTATATAGAATCTTTCTGTTATAGGGACGGACGAGGCAAAGCACCTAAGATAGCACTGAAGACAGGGAAAAAGTCCTATTTGGTTGCAAACGGATTTAGAGGGAATTGCTTCTGTTGTAATCAATTAATCCCCTGAACCCCAAGTTTATGTAGTTTCATAATTTGTACCCAACATGTAAGGGAAGGGGCTCAGAAGTTCAAAGTCGGCAGAAGTTCACAAAAAGCTGTTTTTCTATCTTTTATTTTATCCTCTGTTCTGGGCAAGTTAACTTTTCAAGGACACCTGAAAGGGGGAGAGATTTTTTTCTCTTTTTTTTCGCCCTGCCAGCTGTTACCATGGAGCCTAGTTGGTAACTTCTTTATCTTAGAAATGTAGCCATCTCTGTGAAGCCCCCACTCAAGGCCAGAGGCCTTGTTCACATATTTTGTGAAAAACTAGTATGGGTGTGTCTAGCTCAGGAGTGCTGATTTTTTTTCGCCAGTTGCCAAGTAGACCAGGGCAACACGAAAAGAAGAAGTTTATCTACAGTGAACTCTTTTAAAGGAACTCTTTTGCTGAAAGTCCTAAAGTCAGCCATGGTGAAGACTTCTGGAGAAGGTCATTTAAGACTTTTCTGTGGGCCTGGTAGAGAGGGGGAAGACGTGGAAGGCAAGGCTGAGAGCAGTTTCATGGATCTGAGAATGAGGAAGTAGAAATGTAAAAGAATATTGGAAAAGGGGTTTGGGATTTTCCTAGCAACAAAAACTTGAGCAGTAGAACAGGTAGAGCAGAGGGGACGACGGGAGTGAGTATCCCAAAAAGCATGTGAGGTATTTTAAATTCTTAGTCACCTGTTTACAGTGATGACAAAGCAACTTTAAAGGCCATTTTAATTACATCCTGGATAGGGGTCTGAGGGATCTCCTCAGCTGGTTTGAGTTTGGGTTAGCTGGTAAGAGGACCTTATGGGACGCAGTGTGGGCACTGACAGGAGAAGAGAGGAGTGAGTGTGTGGAGGGGTACCTCAGTACCGGATACCTCAGCAAGGTGGCAATTGTCTGAGAACCGGCAGAGGTTTTGATTTTTGATCTAGTAATTGGAGGGGAGAAATCAGGTTGCTGAGGTGGGAGTGCCAGCAGAGAGTCTGGAGCAGAAGGCTGAGTTTGAGGAACTATTGGAGAAGTATAGTTCAGGATGTGAGCAAAGGAGGGAAAAAACCTCCACATAGGGGAATCTCCTTTAACCCTTTTGAGCACTTGCAGAAGTTAAAAAGGTCATGCAGAATGTGAGGATCTGGAGACCCCTCTGGGGGTCACAGGTTTTGGTTGTCTAATTGGTAATATGGCCAATTCTGTGTATTGAATTTGATGAGCAGTTTGGGTTCCACCAGGCAGTCCCTGTATGCTAACATCCCCATGACTTACAGAAGAAGTCGGCTTTCCCCCCACACAGCCGTGGCTGTTTGTGGCTTTGATAGTCTTCCAGGCAAACATAGTAATCTAGGCTAGCCAACCTGCATCTGGCTCACGTGTCCCTACATCCATAATATTTGTTTTCATTATCTATGATACGAAAGGGATTTAATGAAATTTTAGTGGGATCTGCTTTATCAGGGGTATCCCAATAGGAAAAACCTATAGGCAGCTGACAAATGTTGAGATGACCAACAGGTCCCTATGTGGGCTGTAAGCGAGATAGACCATTCTTCTGGTCTATGAGGATTTGTGATCAGCCATTGCTGCTGAATTCGCTGATGAGGGTTAGGACTAGTGGTGGCCAAGGGGAGAGTCTATAGCCTTATACACATGCCAAATACACAATTTGAAAGGGTTACCAGTCATTTCCAGTTTCCAGCCAGAGTCTGGACAGGGCGCAGGCTTGAGATGGAAGGCATGGATACAGGAAAGGATTCCGTCTACATTTACTGCTGTAGGTGTTATAAGTAGCACGTGGTATTTCCTTTCCAGCGGGGTTCCAGGGATGACACCTGATGTCATCTTATGTAGATGAAGTCTCTTACTTGATATCGATGTGGAGTCTCCTTGTCCCCAGGTTGGTAGGCCGTGGCCAGCTGTTTTAACAGGTATCGCTGAGTTCTTTCAAGAGCTTTAAGTGTGTCAAGCAAGGGGGTGTGGAAGGGATCCTTAGGTCTTAGAGTTGGGGTTAGGTCCCTTACTGGAGGAGGGGCAACATAGAGAATTTCACAGGGGGAGAGGTTACACAAAGAAACAGAGGGAGTATTTTTTAGATGATACAGTGCATAAGGCAGGAGTATAGTCCAATCTTTTAGCTGGTTTCTAAGCTTAATTTCATTAAGGTCTCTTTAATGGTTCTATTTATTTTTTCTACCTGTCCTGAGCTCTGGGATCTATAAGCATAATGTAACTACCAATTAATCACCAGGGTACAGGTTAACCCATGACTTACCTGGGCCATGAACACCAGTGCATTGTTAGACCCTATTACCTTAGGCAGGCCGTATCTTGGAAAAATATCCTTCAGTATCATCTTGACCACGATTTGAGCCATTGTTTTTTTTTTTTTTTTTTTTTTTTTTTGCGTGGGGGAAGGTTTCAATCCATCCTGAAAATGTATCTACAAAGACTAGGAGATATTTAAGTCCATACCTTGCTGGCTTAATTTCAGTAAAGTTCACTTCTGAAAATTTTTCTGGTCTGGTTCTTCGAAGGTGTTTTCCTGCAGGAAGCTTAAAAGGGTAAGCATTAACCAATTGATTGACCTGAGACGCTTTTGATACCCATTCAGTTATTTCCTTTCGCTGTGAGTCGGTTAGTAGAAAACTCTGTTCTTGATCTTTCAGGAATGCCTGCAATTTCTTTGAACCAAGGTGAGTGAGTTGATGTACATTTTCTACTGACATTGTTAAAGCCATGACTATAGGAGTTTTTACTGAAGGATTTAGAAATTCCACTTGGGGGCCTTCAGGGTTAAAAGTCATTATGGCCCAGAGTTTGGTGAGCAGATCTCCACCCATCAATGGGGCCGGGAACTCTGGGATTACTAGGAAGGAGTGATGGATTTTTCCTTTCCACAGGTCCATGTACCTCTTAGTTGTCCAAGTCCGATATTTACTGCCATTTGCCCCTTGAACTAGAGACCTTTTATTTGATAGAGGGCCCAATGGGGCCTTAAAGGCTGAGTATAATGCCCCTGTATCTACTTCAAAGTTTACTGGGGTCCCTTCAACTTCAAAAGTTATTTACTATAACTGTGAGTTGGTTAGTGGAGTTGGTTAGACTTCATCCACAATGAGTGCTCTTTTGGAGATGTTGGTTTTGGATGCACACAAGGGATCTTTCTTTAGATCCATCACGTGCTGAGAATCTAAGCAACAACCTTACACAGGGCCAAAATGCTGATTCAGACACATCCCTTTCCAAAGCAATTAAGGAAAGAATCACAGGTGATGTCCACTCATTTCCATTTGAAAACTGTTTTCTTCAGGCTTCACAAAGGGGTGGCCTGAGGCAAAGACCTTCCTGACATTCAGGCCAACATAACAATAGGCAAGCAAAAGGCCCATTGCAGGGTTTCTCCACTGAGACTTTCCTGGTAACACTGATATCTGAGTTTTCTGAGATGCTCCCATTCCATTCAGCTGTCCAGTACATGGCCTTGTCAAAGATCTTGGAGGTTGTACATATCTGGAGCAAGATGAATCCTGGGAAGCTTTCTCCTAGACAGGAAACATCCATTGATGCATTCTCTTTTCTAATTTCTACAACCACAGACACAGTGGGATACACAGAAATAGAAACAATCGCCTTGTCAAATGACTTACCAGAAACAGTTCACACCAAACCAAACAAACTGACTTTCCTACCTATTCTCAGAACATGAGACAAAACCACAAACACACACCCACACCCAGAAAGGCACCTCCTTCCCCCAAGAAGGTCTGTGACTATACAGAGTGTTCTCTGACTGGTGGGCCATTCTATGTTTCACGGAATTGGACTATCTTGTCTCAGATCTAGTATCCTTGGCCAACTTTGTGAAGCTGACAGGAGCCAGCAGTGAGCCATTACCGGCTTTCTCAGGAAAGGCCCCTCTTCTGAGCTCTTCTGGCATTTGGTCATCTTCACATTAGTAGGCACCAAGAAAGACCGATTCTCACCTTGGTAAATCCAAACAAGTGAGACCACTGGGAGTGGGACTGGGACTGGCTCTGGGTGCCTGCCTTCCTGGATTCCAAGTTCAGAGACTTCCAAAAAAAGGAAGTGAGGTGAGGTCACTTCCTCCTGAAATGAATGAGGTCACTGACTTGGCAACCACTTTGTGCTAACAGTTTCTTCTTATGGTCCCTTGAGATGGAGGCTGCCCCTACTTCATGTGACACTTTCACAAGTTAGAATGGTATATAAACCATAGGCACCTGGGAAGAGCTCTCCACAAAGGCCTGGTTTGGTCCATCTTCTCTACATTAAAAAGAGAGAGGCTGATTCAGACACAAACCTGTATCCTGACCAGGTTGTTTGCTATGGAAGATGACTTTCACTTTCAAAAGTCCTTCATAGCTGCATACATCTTCTCCAGGGATTATTTCTGCATGTATCTTTGAGGTTCTCAGCAGGTGGAAGATCCCCTACATTCCTGTATTGTAAGACCAACACTTTCCCTGCTCTTCTGCAATGTTAGATTGAGGGAACAGTGTATGGTTAGGGTTAAAAACATGTTCGATTTGTGTTAGGAATAATTCTGCGGGATGATTAATGGTATTGGAAACCTGCGATATTTACAAGAATATATAGGTGAAATATAAGTATGAAAACAGGAATCCTGGTAAGATTTGAAGCTCAGAAGGGCATTGGGCCCTTGATTGGGAGACTTAGTTTTGCATTATATTCTGCACACATGCCTCAGCTGAATCGATATAAAATGGCATAGGACCTTTTTTCTTGGATGATTGAATGTCGAAGAGAACATCCAGTCAAAAAGGGACAGTAGGTAGGATTAAGAAGATAGTCAGTAGGTTTAGAAAAAAGCGTGAGTATAGGATTCGGACCAAAATATTTTTAGCAATAGGGTTTTGGTTAGAAAGTGAATGTCAATGTAAGCACATGTAAAGAATGAGTTACAATAATGAGCTGGGGAAAATATGTAGGAAAACAGATATCAATAGAGACATTACAAAATGAGACAAAGTATAAAGTGAGTAATAGGATTAGACATTTTCAACAGGCTTGAGTTTGAATATATAATCTTAGGAAAAAACAAATATGTAATCACCAATAGGATTTTCATTTGAGCACATTAGGCAACCTGGACATGGATGTTTTTAGTAATCCATGTTCAATTTCCGTTTAGGTTTGGTACAATCATAAGTGTGACGTTTGTGTTTTTTGTGTCCTAAATATTACTGTGATAAAATGTATATGTAGATCAGGTGACATGGGTATTTCTTCCACCATTTCTGGGAGCAATATGTTGAAGATGTATTAATTAGTACTGGAGTTCAATGAGGTGTATCCTGTGTCTATGAATATAGAGATAATGCATGAATAGACGATATTGTGAATAAATAATATAACTGATTCCACTTTAAATAATAGATTGAATTAATATCTGAAAATATATACGAAATCTTATATTGATATACAATCATTCATTCCAACCGGTTATACATCTAATTTTAATATTAGGTTTATGGTTTATCATGAAGAGTGTGTGGGCTTTGTTTCAAAATTGATTATGGAAATCAAATATAATGTGTTTGGAAAGAAGTCTCATGAAAAGACCAGTTAAGAAACCTGGAGGAATACATGTGTTTTGAAGCAGTAAGTGATTGAAAGTGAAACAAATGCCTATAAACTTGTGAACTTGTGGATGAAATATATATCCTATGATGTGCATAAACTGAAGAAATAATAATGTACCAGTGTTGTAAAAAAATGAACGTCAAAATACACATTATGTCCCATACAAATCTACAGGCAATGATGTTTAAGTGGGTCAGTTACTGTAGAAATATTAGGATTTGTATGCAACATTAACTGAAGTTAGTTTTCAGTACTAGAAAACAAATATGTATTTCAGGTGGATGAATATTTCTGAGAATAATCTTGTAAAAAGTTGATTATAAATCCACATACATGAACATGAATGAATTCAGGGAGTTAATGTAAGACACATATATTTCATATTTTGAAAAATCTGGAGAGTGTGTATATATATATATACACAGATATTAAAATGTAGCAATATTTATGCCTATCGAAATTCATCATTAAATATATATCATCAACAGATGCAAAAGTATTTATTTTAGTAAACATGGATTTATGTATAATGTTTTTCAACTAGGAAGCTCACCCATAGTTTGAATTTTCAGTTCCAAAATCGTTTTGGAGGAGTGATCTCTTCTCAAAATTTGTATCTTTCTAGTAACTGTAACCTCAAAAGTATGTATGTGTGATACCAGGTAGGATTCTATATGTGCATATAAAATTACATGTGCTGAATAAGCTACAGAGAAAGGGAGACAGGAATTCACATATTTGTTTACTTTAAAACACATTGAGAACTATTTAAACAAAAAATTTACTGGATTTATAACACCAACCCTTTATCATCCAAAAGACCAGTCCAACTGTACACCATTCCTCCTCTGAACTGCTTGTATTTCTATTCTGTTTGGGTTATTTTTCTCCATCATAATGGTTGAGTAGTCAGAGTCTAGTCAGCTATTGGTTAGTGTCAGGGATTCAGTATTTCGAATGGAAAATTAGATAATGAATCCAATGTGTATGCAAATATGTGCTACACAAAATTTTTCCACTCTCATCCAGAATAATGCCTTCATATTACTTCGGCCCCAAGTAAGACACAATTAGAGGAGAACAGTTAGAAAATCTGTGAATACCTATCAGGAATGCAAAATCCTCAGGAGTGCACAACCTTGGAGGTGGTAGGGGAGTTTCCAAAAGTAAGGGACAGGGTTGATAGATCCAACCTGATCTTTCATTAAAATTGGGGGCCATCTTGCCACAAAGCCATGAAAAGATAATTTTGGCTTTACTATAAATTAGCACAAATTCTGAACCTGCTTGGAATGCCTACCAGTGCCTTGAACTCACCCATGTCTGGATCTCTGACCAGATAGCAGCGCTCTCTAAAACTTTAATGATACCTCATAAATATTTTTCTTTCCCTGGCCAGACAACGTGTCTCTGAGGCTCTAATGGTCCTCATAAATTCTGATGTTAGGGCCAGCAAAAAAAAAAAATGTAATATACCATTAGTGTGATGCTTGTCAAAGTTCTTTTATCTGTAACCCCCCTTTTGTGTATCTTTCTGGGCTACATATCTGGGCTGTAGGAAAGTTGGGTTGCTGTCTTGTTCCCGCCATTTTGGGAGGGAGAGGCAGCCTGGCTGGTTGAAATAATAAGCTTGCCTTAATTTAATTTTAATTGGAGTCAGTGGTCTTTTCTTGCATTCTGGTCTTACATTTTGGAGTTCCAAAGCGAGATAACCCTGCCCGACCAGATCACAAGACCAGACTGTGGAAATTCTGAAGCTGGCCTGCCCTCTAGGGCTCCACACTGGAGAGCCACTCTAGGGGGTGTGCAACTTAAGACGTTCCAAGGCCTTGGATTGAGCCTTCAGTCCGTGGAGCACTGCAGAGAACCAAAGCACTTAAACTATTAGCAAGCTCCTGGTAGAGGAGGCCTCCATAGGTAAGTGACGCCTTTATAACATCTGCTATCCAGTTAAGGGAGAGTACTTCTGATGACAGGGAGGTGGCCTGGGTAGGCTAACATATACCCCTCTCCGGGACAGTAATGAGAATGGTTCTGTCCTCTGTTCTGTTCTGTAGGGAATTGCTCTTTAAATTTAAGCTCACAAGGTTTTCTAGGTGTTCAAAAATCTAATAAAATATTAATGTCTACAAAAGGTCTAATATGCCTTTGTTCAAGGACTTTTCCTTCAACAACAAAAAAATGGTTTACAATATTCAATACAATTGTCTAATATTTTAATAAATAAGTAAAGTAAATTTCATATGGGATTACTCATTCATGAGTAGTTTTGTTTGATATCTGATTGATTTACTAAGGTCTGTATAAGTTTGTACTAAAGTGTGTATAAGATTGTAAAATTCAGTCATGTGTTAAAGAGACAAAAATTTCTGAAAACATAAGTTTACCCATAAAACTGTGTTATTAAGTTTTATTTTTTTCTAGAGCAAACAACCATAAAAATTAAACAACTGAATAAATAAGAACTGTTATTTTAGAGAACTGTACTGCCATTTCTTTAAAAGCTAAACTTGGTTAATGTAGAAACATCAATGTAATTGTGTTGCTGTCAATGTGCTCATATCTTCCAGGTATACAAGTCTGTAAGGTAGAAACTTGAAAAGAGCATTATATCAATCTGTTGTTCTAAATTTATATGGTAAAAAAATATATTGGGGATTTATTTACCTGTTATCAATAAGATATGTAAAGTTTTATGTTACTTTTTACATTGGGGAACCATTTAAATGTATTTTTAAGTTATTGAGAGCCTAATCTATGTAAAGGTTAAAAACTTTCAGCCTTTCTTTAATTCATGTTTTAAATCTGATATCATACGGTGTTAGCAAATGTTCATGTGACCTGACACAATTTATGTAAACTTTGTAAAATGATATTTAAAAAACAAAGATCACCTTTAGATCTAAAACACTAAAGATTCATATAGAGCCCTGCCTTAACTGAAATAAGGCTGTGTGTCCCATCTTACAACATGTGAGAATGACTACGAAAGCAGTAGGTCAGATTTTATTTCATTTAAAGTTATGTTCAAAGGTTTCTTTGGTTTTTGATTTGTGTCAAGATTACTAGGATTTAAACAGGGGATATAGTGTATAACTCAGCCAAAAAATTTAGGGTAGCTGTTACACGAACTAAGTATTTTTACTCTTGTTAAAAATTTTTATTTTGTAATTTCCTTATAAGTGATCTAAAGATTCCCTGTTAGTGTTTTACAGAAGTGTTGCTTTAAGAACACAACATGGGTTAATTTAAGATAATAAGTCATCACCTATAAGACAGAATAATACAGATCCCAATTAATTAAAAGATAAATAATTATAAAGTTATAGACATTAAATCCCAGTACTTGTAATATAAGGCTGTTAAAATTTATTTGCTGGATGTTTCAGATTAGGATTTAATTAAAGTTAAATGAAAAGGGCCAAGAAAACCAATATTTGGCTCTTGCCCTCTGAGTCAGTCTGAATCCAGGGAACAGGGGACTTCTCTAAAGAGCTTTGCAACTCTGGGCCAAATAACCTCCAGATCAGGAAAAATAATGAGACCACTGGAGAACATAAAGCCAATGAGTGCATTTGCCATGAAGAGGAAAGTTATCAGAGAAGGGAGACATTCTTATGCTTCTGAGGGAAACCACATGGTCAAGCAAGACCTGGACCCACCTAGCGAAAATGGCACTATCAGAACTGAGAAGCTGCTCTCAAGTTTCCCCAGAATTGACTCCCATAAAAGCTCAGCTGACTGTGAAAAATAGATAGAAACAGAAGTCAGTTTGACTGTTTCATCTTAAACAGTTAGCAAAGACAGTTAAAACGAAAATACAGCCATTCCTGGGCATTTTAATTAATAATAATAATAATCATCATCATCATCATCATAATAATAATAATAAAATTTTAAGGTATACAATTTATGTTAGCCTCCCAAAATAAGTAAGACTGGAAACTAAAAGAAGGATTCTCAGACAGGAATGCCTGATAACTATAAAAAGAGACTATCAAGAGGAGCTGACAGAGGCAGATTTTTTAGGTTAAGACCTACTTATATTCCTAACCTAAACAGGTAGTCTTCGTGTCTGCTAGTACGATTATCCAGCCCTGAGTAACAGAAGTGAAGATTTCTCTATTAGACACAAAGGTCATACTAGTAAAAGGATTTTGCAAGATCAGATGACATGAAATTATTACACTGTATCTAATGGGGAAGGACAACTGTAACACTAAAATTAAAAGGTTACGTTGACAGTCCAGATAACTGGGGAAACTAAAGTCTGGTGAGGAAACCTCAATACAGCGACATGTTCCAACTGCTGCAACATTTATTCAGTACTCATGGTTTTTGTTTCTCTCAACTTTCAGGGCAGCTGAACAATAGGTAATCTAAAGGCCCAAAGCAGGGTTTCTCCACTGAGACTTTCATGGTCACACTGATATCTGAGTTTTCTGACATGGTCGCCATTCCTTTCAGCTATTCAGTACATGGCCATGTCACAGAGATTGGAGGTGGTACATACCTTGGACACAAAACCATGAGCCTATTCTACAGAGTGGCCAGAATTCAGAAAGAAAACAGGAACTTAGGAAGATAGCAGGTGTTGCCCATCGATAAGGCAAGCTGCAGTACATTCATAAATTGGGCAGGATGAATGCTGGGAAGCTTTCTACTAGACAGGACACATCCAATGATGCATCCTCTTTTCTAATATCTACAACCACGGACACAGTGGGTTACACAGACATAGAAACACTCGCCTTGTCAAATGACTTAGTAAAAGCTGTTCACTCCAAACCAAGTAAACCGCCTTTCCTACCTATTCTCAGAATATGAGACAAAACCACAAACCCACACCCACACCCACAAAGACACCTCCTTCCCCCAAGTAGGTCTGTGACTATCTGGAGTTTACTCTGAGTGGTGGACCATGCTATGTTCACCAGAAATGGCCTGTCCTATCTCAGATCTGGTCTCTTTGGCCACCTCTCTGAAATTGTCAGAAGCGAGCGCTGAGCCACTACCTGCTTTCTCAGAAAAGGACTCTCTTCAGAGCTTTCCTCGCATTTGGCCATCCTCACATCAGTAGGTACCAAAAAAGACTGACCCTGTCCTCGGTAAATCCAAACAAGTGAGACCAATGGGACTTGGATTGGGACTGCTTTTGGGTGCCTGGCTTACCGAATCCCAAGTTCAGAGAATTCCATCACCAAGGAAGTGAGGTGAGGTCACTTCCTTCCTGAACTGAATGAGGTCACTGCCTTGGCAACCAGTTTGTCCTAACAGTTGCTTCCAAGGGTCCCATGAGATGGAGGCTTCCCCTACTCTCTGTGACACTTTCACAAGTTAGAATGATAAATCAAACATAGGCACCCATGAACAGCTCTCCATAATTGCCTGCTTTGGTCCATCTTCTCTACATTAAGATCAGAGAGGATGATTCAGACACAACCCTTCATCCTGACCAGGTTGCTTTCCATGGTAGATGACTTTTGCTCTCTCAGGTCCTTCATAGCTGCCTATATCTTCTCCAGGGATCATTTCTGCAAGGACCTTTGTGGTTATTAGCAGGTTAAAGATCCCCTACATTCCTGTATTTTAAGACCAACTCTGTCCCTGCTCTTCTGTAATGTAAGATTGAGGGAACAGTGTATGCTTAGGGTTAATAACAGATTCAATTTCAGTTAGGAATCATTCTACAGAATGAATAAAGGTATTGGGATCCTGCAATATTTACAACAATATATAGGTGAAATATAATTATGAAAACAGAAGTCTAAGTAAGATTTGAAGCCCAGAAGGTCATTGGGCCCTTGATTGGTATACTTAGCTTTGAATTACTTTCTGCACAGATGTCTCAGATAAATCGATATACAATGGCATAGTATCTTGTACCTGGGATGATGGAATGTAGAAGAGAACATCCAGTCAAAAAGTGATAGAAGTTAGGATTAGGAAGATATTCGGTAGGTTTAGGAAGGAGGGAATAATAGATTTGGAACAAATGTTCTTTAGCAATAGGGTTTCGGTTAGAGGGTGAATGTAAGTGTCACCACATGTGAAGATTCAGTCACAATGATGAACTGGGGAAAATATCTAGGAAAGAAGATATCAATTGAGACATTACAAAATCAGGCAAAGTATAAAGTGAGTGACAGGATTAGACTTTTTCAAAAGGGTTGAGTTTGATTATATAATCTTTGGAAGAAACAAATATGTAGTCACCAATAGGATTTTCATTTGAGCACATTAGGCAACCTGGACATGGATGTTTTTAGTAATCCATGTTCAATTTCCGTTTAGGTTTGGTACAATCATAAGTGTGACGTTTGTGTTTTTTGTGTCCTGAATATTACTGTGATAAAATGTATATGTAGATCAGGTGACATGGGTATTTCTTCCACCATTTCTGGGAGCAATATGTTGAAGATGTATTAATTAGTACTGGAGTTCAATGAGGTGTATACTGTGTCTATGAATATAGAGATAATGCATGAATAGACGATACTGTGAATAAATAATATAACTGATTCCACTTTAAATAATGGATTGAATTAATATCTGAAAATATATACGAAATCTTATATTGATATACATTCATTCATTTCAACCAGTTGTACATCTAATGTTAACATTAGGGTTATGGATTATCATGAAGGGTGTGTGAGTTTTGCTTCAAAAGTGATTATGGAAATCGAAAATAAAGTGTTTGGAAAGAAGTCTCACTGAAAGACCCGTCAAGAAACCTGGAGGAATACATGTGTTCTAAAACAGGAAGTGATTGAAAGTGAAACAAATGCCTATAATTTGCGAACTTGTGGATGAAATATATATCCTAAGATGTGCATAAACTGAAGAAATTGTAAAGTACCAGTGTTAAATAAAAATGAATGTCAAAAGTCACATCATATCCTATAGGAATCTACTTGCATTGATGTTAAACAGGATGAGTTACTGTAGAAATATTAGGATTTGTATGCACCATTCACTGAAGTTAGTTGTCAGTACTAGGAAACAATATGTATTTCGGGTTGATGAATATTTTTGAGAATAATCTTGTGAAATATTGATTATAAATCCACATACATGAGCATCAATGAATTGATAGAGTGTACAGTAAGACACATATATTTTATATTTTGAAAAATCTGGAGTGTGTGTGTGCGTGTATATATGTATATATATATATATATATATATATATATATATACATATAACACAGAGACATTAAAAAGTAGCAATACATATGACAATCAAAATTTGTTGTGAAATATATATCATCCACATATATTTGGATATACATATAACACACAGACATTAAAAAGTAGCAATATATATGACAATCGAAATTTGTTGTGAAATATATATCATCCACAGGTCCAAATATATTTATTTTACTCAACATGATTTACGTATAATGTTGTTCAACTAGGAAATTCACGAATAGTTTGAATTTTCAGTTCCAACAGCGTTTAGTAGGAGTGATCTCTGCTAACAATTTGTATCTGCCAAATCAGCCATCTCAAAAGAATGTACATGTGATACCAGGTAGGAATCTATATGTGCATATGAAATTACATGTGCTGAATAGGCTACAGAGAAAGGGAGACAGGATTTTTTTTATTTGTTAAATTAAAAACACATGGAGAACTATTTCAAGAAAAAATTGACAAGTTTTACAACAGCTACACTTTATCATGCAAAAGGCAATTCCAACTGTACACCATGCCTCTTCTGAACTGCTTGCATTTCCAATCTGTTTGGGTTATTTTTCTCCATCATATTAGGATTATTAGTCAGAGTCTAGTAGGGTTTGGGGTAGTGTCAGGGATAAAGTACTTCCAAAGGAAAATTAGAAAAAGAATTCAATGAGTAGGCAAATATGTGCTACAAAAAATCCTCCCACACTCATCCAGAACAAAGCCTTGACATAACCATTACCCCAAGTATGACACAATTAGAAGAGAAGAGTTTGAAAATCCGTGATTATATATCTGGAATTGAACATGCTCAGGAGTTTACAAACTTGGAGGTGGTAGAGGAGATTCCAAAAGTAAGGGACAGGGTAAACACGCCACAAACATGGAGCTCTGGTGGAATAAAGACTTATTGAGAAACAGCCTCTGAGTTTGGACACATGAAATATATGTTGTTGTCAGGAGCTTTAGCTTCCTTTGTAGTGAGACCATCAAAGCTGGGTCTGCATCTATGTGACCTGGAGGAAGTGGTTTCTTATTTTCCAAAGAAACATGAGGCAGCAGTGCTGAATTCTATCTTTTTAGGTCAACTGTGGCCATTGGGGACTAAGTGTCTCCCCCCTGTGGACCGTGAAGTCATTTGGTCATCCTCCATTTTTCCTGGTGTTTCTTGCAGCTGCACTGGGAGTTTGGTATTTGCTTCACGAAATACAAGGAATTCAACTGGGACACAGGGCTGGAGGGAGTTCTGTCACGTGTGGTGAAACAGGGTCAGCAAGAGAATGCACCAACTAGGCTTCTATCCTATATAGCTTGCCCCCTTGACTATAGCAACCTGATTCTGAACATTGCCCTGAAACCTCTCCATATAACAAAATGCCTTTACTTATAAGGGTCTGTTGGCTGCACCATGTCAGTCACAAGCCATTTTGAAGACAATGGCAGATCCACATGGCCCCACCGCAGATGTTTTATCACACTCCTGCCCACCACTCCTCTAGTCCCACTACTCAGAAGGCACCAAGTTACTGGCATCTCTGTTCTACACCATTTTCATGGAACCCAGTCAATCAAGGCACTGTGTGGTACACTCATGATCAGAAACAGGACATCCAAAGATTCTCCAGTGCCACCTGTTCATGGGAATTTCAAAAATTTCATGGTATTTATCAGGAAACATTAAATGGTGAGGAAGCTCATTTCATAGAAAGCTGTGGAGAATTATCACAGGCAAGACTTCCCAAAGAGTGGCCAAAATGTCACATGAAGCCATGCCCATTGAGGTTTACAATGTGAGGTCCATGTGTGTTTTGCCTCTCAACTCTGGCTGTCAAGTTTTTCAGAATAAAATCATGTGATATCCTAGCTGAAATTCCTAGTGCTCTGTGGAAAGCAAACCTGGCCCTAGATCAGTTTCCAAGGGCAACTCTTATCCGTGGCCTCCTAAAATCCCAAAACAGTTCATGGCAATATTTCTCTGATGTCATTTCCTGAACTCAGTATCTAAGGGGAATCACACCAGAGTTCAAGCCAAGGTGGACCCAGTCATCTCTTCCAACTGTCACACAAATAACCAAAATTAAAACCAAAACACTCCCACATGGCCCTCATCTTCTTCCATATAGGCACTCATCATAAACTCCGGTTGGTGGTTTCCATGAGGGACACAGCTCAAGACAGTGTCAAAAATATGCTCCCTTGCCACTCATTTGCCTAAAGTCAGAGTGGCCTGGACACACTTCCGGTGAACCAGGAGTGATCAAAGAGGCCTGCCATTAATACTGCTCTGCTTGTCCAATTTGAGGCCTACTGACTGTCAGGTATAAATTCTTTATGCGATTTGGAGTAATGAGAAAACCCAAGAACTTCTGCATGGCTTTGAAGAACTCATTTGACCCAAAGGATCCCTATTCTCACTTGATAGAGGTCAGGAACCTAACAGAGGAAGGCAACAGACTTCATCCACAATCACTGATCTTTTTGCCATTGTGGTTTTGGATGCACATATGGGATCTTTCTTTAGATAAATTAGGTGCTGAGAATCTAAGCCACAGCCTCACACAGGGTGAAGAGGCTGATTGAGACACATCCGTTTCCAAAGCATTTAATCAAAGAAACACAGGTGATGCCTATTCATTTCCATTTGAAAACTGTTTTCTTCAGGATTCAAAAAAGGGTGGCCTGAGGCAAAGACCTTCCTGACATTCAGGGCAACAGAACATTAGGTAAGCAAAAGGCCTAAAGCAGAGTGGCCAGAATTCAGGAAGAAAACAGGAACTTAGGAAGGTAGCAGGTGATGCACATCAATAAGGCTAGCCACACTCTATTCATAAATTGGGCAGGATGAACGCTGGAAAGCTGTCTACTAGACAGGAAACAATCATTGATGCATTCTCTTTTTTAATGTCTGCATCCACAGACACAGTGTGATACACAGATATAGAAACACTCCCCTTGTCAAATGACATTCTAGAAGCAGTCTAGTCCAAACCAAACAAACCGCCTTTCCTACCTATTCTCAGACCATGAGACATAACCACAAACACACACCCACACCCACAAAGGCACCTCCTTCCAGCAAGTAGGTCTGTGACTAACTGGAGTGTCCTCTGACTGACAGACTTTCCCTGAAATGTCCTGTCCTGTCTCAGATCTGGTTTTTGGGGCAAGTCTCCGAAGTTGTCAGTAGCCAGTGCTGAGCCACTACCATCTTTTTCAGGACAGGCCCCTCTTCAGAGCTTTCATGGCATTTGCCGATCCTCACATTAGAAGGTACCAAGAATGACTGACCCTATCCTTGTTAATTCCAATCAAGTGAGCACACTGAAACTGGGACTGGGACTGGCTCTGGATGCCTGGCTTCCTGGATCCCATGTTCAGAGAGTTAAATCAACAAGAAAATGAGGTGAGGTCACTTCTTTCAGGAACTGAATGAGATCACTGCTTTGGTAACCATATGTCCTAACAGTTGCTTCCAAGAGTCCCATGCGATGGAGGCTGCCCCTATTTCCTGTGACACTTTTACAAGTTAGAATGGTATATCAACCATAGGCACCCTGTAAGAGCTCTCAACACAGGCCTGGATTGGTCCACCTTCTCTACATTGAGAAGAGAGTGCCTCATTCAGACAATCCACATCAAGTTGTTTCCCATGGATGATGACTTTTGCCCTCTCAGATCCTTCATAGCTGAATACATCTTCTCCAGGGATCATTTCTGCATGGACCTATGAGGTTCTCAGCAGGTGGAAGATCCCCTACATTCCTGTATTTTAAGACCAACTCTGTCCCTGCTCTTTTGTAAAGTTAGATTGAGGAAACAGTGTATGGTTAGTATTAATAACATGTTCAATTTGGATTAGGAATCATTCTGCTGGATTAATAATGGTATAGGTAACCTGCGATATTTATAAGAATATAGAGGAGAAATATACGTATGAAAACAGAAATCTAGGTACGATTTGAAGCCCAGAAGGGCATTGGGCCCTTGATGGGGATACTTAGCTTTGAATTACTTTCTGCACAGTTGTCTCAGATAAATCGACATACAATGGTATAGGACCATTTACCTTGGATGATTGAATGTAGTGAAAGAGGAAGAGTCGGCAGGATTAGGAAGGTAATCGGTATATTTTGAAAGAAGAGTGAGTATAGGATTTGGACCAAAAGTTCTTTAGAAATAGGGTTTCTTGTAGAGAATGACTGTAAATGTCAGCACATGTGAAGAGTCAGTCACAATGATGAACTGGTGAAAATATGTAGGAAAGCAGATATCAATAGAGACATTAGGAAATCAGGCAAAGTATAAAGTGAGTGATTGGATTAGACAATTTCAACATGCTTGAGAGAATATATAATCTTAGGAAGAAACAAATATGTAATTACCAATAGGATTGACATTAGAGAGCATTAGGCAAACTGAACGTGGATGTTTTTAGTAATCCCTGCTCACTTTCCATTTAGATTTTGGTAGAAGCATAAGTGTGACCTTTGGTTTTTGTGTCCAGGATATTACTGTGATAAAATATATTTGTAGATAAGGTGACATGAGTATTTCTTCCACCAGTTCTCAGAGCAATATTTTGAAGACTTATAAATTAGTATTCGGGATACAAATAAGTTTACCCTGTATCTATGAATACAGAGATAATGCATTAATAAATCATAATGTGAATAAATAATATAACTAGTTCCAATTTTAAATAATGGATTTAATTGATATCTGAAAATATACAGGAAATCTTATATTGATATACATACATTCATTCCAACGAGTTAAACATCTAATGGTAATATTAGGGTTATGGTTTATCAGGAAGAGTGTGTGAGTTTTGCTATTGTGGGTGAAGGAAAACGCGAGCCAGATGCAGGTTGGCTAGCCTAGATTACTATGTTTACCCGGCAGTTATCAAAGCCACAAAAGCCAAGGCTGTGTGAGGAAAAAGCCGACTTCTTCTGTGAGTCATAGGGATGTGAGCATATAGGGGCTGCCTAGAGGAACCCAAACTTTTCATCAAATTCAGTACACAGCATTGGGCATATTACCAATTAACAACCAAAACCGATGGCCCCCAGGGGGGCCTCTATAACCTCAAATTCTGTGTGACCTTTTTAACTGCGGCAAGTGCTCAATAGCGTGGAAGGAAATTCCCCTATGTGGAGGCCTTTTTCCTCCTTCACTCAAATCCTGAACTATACATCTCCAATAGATCCTCACCCTCTGCCATCTACTCCAGATGCTCTGCTGTCAATCCCACCTCAGCAACCTGATTTCTCCTCTCCAATTACTAGATCAAATACCCAAACCACCGCTGGTTCTCAGACAATTGCCCCCTTGCTGAGGTAGCAGGTACTGAGATACCCCTCTTCCCACTCACTCCTCTCTTCTCCTGTCAGTGTCCGCACCGGGTCCCAACAGGTCCTTTTACCAGCTAACCCAAAGCTCAAACAGGCAGAGGAGAGCCCTCAGACCCCTATCCAAGATGTAATGAAAATGGCCTTTAAAGTTGCTTTGTCAACACTGAAAACAGGTTACTAAGAATTTGAAGTCCCTCACAGGCTTTTTGAGATACTCACTCCCATCTTCCCCTCTGGTCTATCTGTTCTACTGCTCAACTTTTTGATGCTAGGAAAATCCCAAAGCCCTTTCCCATTATTCTTTTACATCTCTTCTTCCTCATTCTCAGATCTATGGAGCTGCTCTCACCACCCGCCTTTCACGTCTTCCCCCTCTGTACCAGGACCACAGAAAATTCTTAACTGACCTTCTCCAGAAGTCTTCACCATGGCTGAATTTAGGACTTTCAGCAAAAGAGTCCCAATGAAGGAGTTCAATGTAGATAAACTTCCTCTTTTCTTGTTGCCCTGTTCTACGTACAATGGGCTGGAAAAATCAGTTCTGCTATGCTAGACACCCCTTTACTAGTTTTTCACAAAATATGTGAACAAGGCCTCTGGCCTTGAGCTGGGGCTTCACAGAGATGGCTACATTTCTAAGATAAAGAAGTTACCAACTGGGATCCATGGTAATAGCTGGCAGGGAGAAAAAAAAAGAGAAGACAAAATCTCTCCCCCTCCCAAGTGTCCTTAAAAACTAAACTTGCATAGAACAGAGGAAATAAAACAGAAACAAAAACAGCTTTTTGTGAACTTCTGCAGACTGTGAACTTCTGAGCCACTTTACCTACATGTTGGGTACAAAATTCTGAAACTACCTAAACTTGGGGTTCAGCGGATTAATTGATTACAACAGAAGCAATGCCCTCTAAATCCGTTTGCAACCAAATAGGATTGTTTCCCTAGCTTCGGTGCTATCTTAGGTGCCTTGCCTTGTCTGTCCCTACAAAAGTGTAATTCTATATAGTTAAACATTGTTAATGGGTTCATAAAATGGTCAACAGATGTGATTAATTATGTAATGGTGCAGATTATTCCCAGAGTGCTCTATCATTAAACAGGTTCATTTAAAAATCAAATAGGGGGGCAAAAAACTCGGTTCCGCTGGGAAGCTGTATTCCTCACTTTAGCCATCCTATTCGGAATAGGAGTTGCTGCAGGGGTGGGCACAGGAACCACTGCCCTAGTCCATGGGACAAAACAAATAACCCAATGACAAGTACCAATAGACCAAAACTTAAAGATATTTAAAACCTCCATCACAGCTTTACAGGAATCTTTAACCTCGCTCTCTGAAGTAGTTTTACAGAACAGGCGACATTTGGACCTTCTCTTCATGAGAGAAGGGGCCTTTGTGCTGCATTGAGGGAAGAATATTGTTTTTATGCTGACGATACTGGAGTTGTAAAAGAATCTATGAGTAAATTTAAAAAAACCGCCTTGAAGAGTGTCAACGAGAGACAGAGGCCCAAAAAGGGTGGTTTGAGTCTTGGTACACACAGTCCCCGTGGGTAACTACACTTTCATCAGCCTTGGCCGGTCCTTCAATAATCTTCATATTATTGCTAACTGTAGGGCCCTGTATGCTCAACCGTGTAGTTTCTTTTCTCCAAGCTCAAATTGGACAAGTTAAACTTATGGTAATCAGACAACAATGTTTCCGACTAGCAGACATGAATTGTGACACCCCCCAATGATCACTTTTATGATTAAAAGTAACCAGAACAAGAAGTGGGGAATGAAAGGATAATAAAATAGGTACTTGTCAATTTCTGTTTTTCTGTATGCTTAACAAAACACTGTTGAAATCTTGAGAACTGTTTGCTTATCTTGTTCCCCAAATGTACTGTCCCCAATTGCCAAACTGCAGAATGTACTCCCTCACACATTTGCAAACAAACCGCCCACTTGCCATGACCCATCAATAAATTTCACTCCCTGCCCTCTCTAAGGAAAGTATATAAGCTCTGCTTAAGCTGTTCTCAGGGCTCTCTGCTAAATTCAAGTGAGCTCTGAGCCACAGCATGCTGGACCCCCAATAAACACTTTGCTGTTGCATGTGACAGTCTCTTGGTGGTCTCTTACTCCAACGCTCGACCAACCTTTACATTGGTACAATCATAAGTGTGACCTTTGCTTTTTGTGTCCAGAATATTACTGTGATAAAATGTATACATAGGTCAGGTGACATGAGTATTTCTTCCACCATTTCAAGGAGGAATATTTTGAAGACATGTAAATTAGTATTGGGGGTATAAAGAGGTGTACCCTGTGTCTATGAATATAGAGATAATGCATGAATAGACAATATTGTGTATAAATAATATAACTGGTTCCACATTAAATAATGGATTGAATTGATATCTGAAAATATATAAGAAATCATATATTGATATACAATCATTCATTCTAACCAGTTATACATCTAATCGTAATATTAGGGTTATGGTTCATCATGTAGGGTGTGTGAGATTTGCTTCAAAAGTACTTATGGATATCAAAAATAATGTGTTTGGAAAGAAGTCTCATGAAAAGACCAGTCAAGAAACATGAAGAAATATATGTGTTCTGAAGTAGAAAGTGATTGAAAGTGAAACAAATGCCTATAAATTTGCAAACTTGTGGAAGAAATCTATATCCAATGATGTGCATAAACTAAAGAAATTGTAATGCAGCAGTGTTGAAAAAAATTAACATCAAAATACACATCATGTTCCATAGGAGTCTATTTGCATTGATGTTAAACTTGGTCAGTTACTGAAGAAATATTAGGATTTGTATACACCATTCACTGAAGTTAGTTTTCAGTAGTAGGAAACAAATATGTATTTCAGGTGGATGAATATTTCTGAGAATAATCTTGTGAAAAGATAATTATAAATCCACATACATGAATATGAATGAATTTAGCAAATGTATAATAAGACAGATATATTTCATATTCTGAAAAATCTGGATAGTGTATATATATATATATATATATATATATATATATATATATATATATATTAAAAATTAGCACTATATGCCAATTGAAATTCACCATGAAATATATATCATTCACAGATCAAAAATATTCATTTTACTGAACATGGATTTATATATAATGTTGTTCAGCTAGGAAACTCACCCATAGGTTGAATTTTCAGTTCCATCAGCATTTAGGAGTAGTGATCTCTTCTCACAATTTGTATCTGCCAAGTCAGCAACCACAAAAGAGTGTACGTGTGGTACCAGGTAGGATTGTATATGTGCTTATAAAAATACATATGCTGAATAGGCTACAGCGAAAGGGAGACAGGAATTCACATATTGGTTAACTTTAAAAACAACTGGAGAACTATTTCAAAAAAAAATTGACTAGATTTATAACTCCTACCCTATACAGTGCATAAGGCAAGTCCAAATATACACCAGGCCTCTTTTGAAATGCTTGTATTTCAATTTTTTGGGGATTATTTTTCTCCATCATATTAGGATTAGTACACAGAGTCTAGTAGGGTATGGGGTAGTGTCAGGGATTCAGTATTTCAATTGGAAAATGAATCCAATGTGTATGCAAACATGTGCTACACAAAAATCCTTCCACTCTCATCCAGCACAATTCCTTGACATTTCCTTCGCTCCAAGTAAGACACAATTTGAGGAGAAGAGTTATAAAATCTGTGAATATATATCTGGAATGAAAATTGCTCAGGAGTTTAGAACTTTGAAGGTGGTAGACCAGTTTCCAAAAGTAAGGGACAGTGTAAACTCCAGAATCATGGAGCTCTGCTGGCCTAAATACTTCTTCAGAAACTGCCTCTGAGGTTGGGCACTTGAAATATATGTTGTTGTCACGAGCTTTAGCTTCCTTTGTAGTGCGACCATCAAAGCTGGGTCTGCATCTATGTGACCTGGAGGACATGGTCTCTTATATTCCAATGAACATTAGGCAGCAGTGCTGAATTCTCTCTTTGTAGATAATTGTGGCCACTGGGGGCTAAGTGTCTCCCCATGTGGAGTGTGAAGCTATTTGGTCACCTTCCACTTTTTGTGGTGTTTCTTGCCGCTGCACTGAGAGTTTGGTATTTGCTTCACGAAATTCAAAAAGTTCAACTAGGACAAACTGCTGGAGGGAGTTCTGTCACGTGTCGTGGGTCAGGGTCTACAGGAGAATACACCAATCTGGCTTCTATCCCACATAGCTTGCCCCCTTGACCATAGCAACCTGATTCTGAACATTGCCCTGAAACTTCTCCATATAACAAGATGCCTCTACATACAAGGTTCTGCTGGCTGCTCCATGTCAGTCACAACCCATTTGAAAGCCAATGGCAGATCCACATGACCGCACCACAGATTTTTTAACACACACGTGCACAACACTTCTCTACGACCACTAATCAGCAGGCTCCAACTTACTGACATCTCTGTTCTACATCATTATCATGAAACCCTGTCAATCAAGGCAGTGTCTGGTACACTCAAATCAGCAACAGGACATTCATGGTTGTCCAGTGCCACCTGGTCATGGGAATTTCAAAAATGTCATGGTATTTATGTAGCCATTTTTCAAGGATGAATTTGGAGGCACTCTGGGTTTCAATTCATTCAGGTACCGTTAAATGGTGAGGAAGCTCATTTCAATGAATGCTCTAGAGAACTCTCACAGGCAAGGTTTCCCAAAGAGTGGCCAAAAAGTTACATGAGCCAGGCCCATAGAAGTCTACAATGTGAGGTCCATGTTTGTTTTGACTCTCAACTATGGCTGCCAAGTCTTTCAGAATAAAATCACATGATATCATTGCTGAGATTCCCTGTGCTGTGTGGAAAGCCACCCTTGGTCTAGATCTCAGTTTCCAAGGGTGACTCCCATGTGTGGCCTCCAAAAATCTCAACACATTTCATGGCAATAATTCTCTGAGGTCAGTTCCACAACACAGTCTCTAAGGGGAATCACACCAGAGTTTAAACCCCGGTGGACCCAGTCATCTCCCAACCGCCACACAAATGACCAGAATTAAAACCAAAACACTCCCACATAGCCCTCATATTCTTCCATATATACACTCATCATAAACTGTGGCTGGATATTTCCATGAGGGGCACATCCAAAGACAGTGTTCAAAAAAAGCTCCCTTGCCCCTCATTTGCCTAAAGTCATTGTGGCCTGGACACCCTTCCTGTGAACCAGGAGTGATCAAGTAGGCCAGCTCTTAATACTGCTCTGCTTCTCCAATTTGAGGCCTACTGCCTGTCAGGTATAGACTCTTCATGTGATTTGGAGTCATGAGGAAACCCAAGCACCTCTGCATGGCTTTCAAGAACTCATTTGACCCAAAGGATCCCTATTCTCACTTGATAAAGGTCATGAAACTAAGAGAGAAAGGCAAGAAACTTCATCCACAAAAACTGAACTTTTTGCCATTTTTTTTGGATGCACACATGGGATCTTTCTTTAGATCCATCTGGTCCTGAGAATTTAAGCCACAGCCTCATACAGGGCCAAGATGCTGATTCAGACGCATCCCTTTCCAAAGCAATTAAGCAAAAAGCCACAGATGATGCCCATTCTTTTCCATATGAAAATTAATTTCTTCACGCTTCACAAAGTGTGGCCTGAGGCAAAAACCATCCTGACATTAAGGGCAACAGTACAATAGGCAAGCAAAAGGCCCAAAGCAGGGTTTCTCCTCTGAGACTTTCCTGGTCACACTGATATCTGAGTTTTCTGAGATGCCCCCATTCCCTTCAGCTATTCAGTACATGGCCATTTCACAGAGTGTGGAAGTGGTTTATATCTTGGACACAAAACCATGAGCCTATTCTGGAGAGTTTCCAGAATTCAGGAAGACAACTGGAACTTGGGAAGATAATAGGTTTTGCCCATCTGTAAGGCAAGCTGCAGTCCATTCATAAATTGGGCCGGATGAATGATGGGAGCTTTCTATTAGACAGGACACATCCATTGATGCATTGTCTTTTCTAATGTCTACAACCACGGACACAGTAGGATACACAGATATAGAAACACTGGCCTTGTCAAATGACATACAAGAAACAGTCCACTCCAAACCAAACAAACCGACTTTCCTATCTATTCTCAGAACATGAGACAAAACCGCATACTCACACCCATACTCAAACGGCACCTCCTTCTCCCAAGTAGGTGTGTGAATATATGGAGTGTCCTCTGACTGGTGGGCCATACTCTGTTCCACCGAAATGCCCTGTAGGGTCTCAGATCTTGTCTCCTTTTCCAACTCTGTGAAGTTGCCAGGAGCCATTGGTGAGCAACTATCTGCTTTCCCTGGAAAGGCCCCTCTTCAGAGCTCTCCTGGCATTTGGCCATCCTCACATCAGTAGGTACCAAGAAAGACTGACCCTATCTTTGGTAAATCCAAACAAGTGAGCCCAATGTGACTGAGACTGGGACTGGCTCTGGATGCCTTGCTTCCTGGATCCCAAGTTCAGAGATTTCAAACACCAAGGAAGTTAGGTAGGTCAATTCCTTCAGAAACTGAAAGAGGTCACTGCCTTGACAACCACTTTGTGCTAACAGTTGTTTCATAGGGTCCCATGAAATGGAGGCTGCCCCTACTTCCTGTGACACTTTCAAAAGTAAGAATCGTATTTCAACCATAGGCACCTGGGAACAGCTCTCCACACAGGCCTGGTTTGGTCCATCTTCTCTATATTAAGAAGAAAGCGGCTGTTTCAGACACATCCCTTCGTCCTGACCAGGGTTTTTGCCATGGAAGATGATTTTTGCTCTCTTAGGTCCTCCATAGCTGCCTACATCTTATCCAGGGATCATTTCTGCATGGACCTTTGAGGTTCTCAGCAGGTGGAAGATCCCCTACATTCTTGTATTGTAAGACCAACTCTGTACCTGCTCTTCTGTAAAGTGAGATTGAGCGAACAGTGTATGGTTAGGGTTAATAACAGGTTCGATTTGGGTTAGGAATCCTTCTGCGAGATGAATAATGGTATTGGAACCAACAGAAATCTAGGTAAGATTTGAAGCCCAGTAAGGCATTAGGCGCTCGAGTGGGATACGTAGTTTTGAATTATATTCTGCACAGACGTCTCAGATGAATCGATATACAATGGCATAGGACCTTGTATCTTCGATGATTGAATGTTGAAGAGAACATCCAGTCAAAAAGGGATAGTAAGTAGGATTAGGATGATAGTTGGTAGGTTTAGAAACAAGAGTGAGTATAGGAGTGGGACCAAAATTTCTTTAGCAATAGGCTTTTGCGTAGAGATTGAATATAAATGTCAGCACATGTGAAGAGTCAATCACAATAATGAACTGGGATAACATCCTCACTCCATGGGTGCATCCTCTGCCAAGTGGAGGGGCCCATGGGGGACGAACCGTTATGGCAAGGGCAGAAGATAGTTGGTCAGAGCTGTTACTCATACTTTTATATAAGAAAGAGAGATCTGTGGGGATGTAAACTTAAGAAATAAGCCTGTGAGAAGGGTAGAACATCCTTTTAATTGTTGGCAGCACGGTCTTCCATCTCCAGACGATGATGGACCTGTATGGGTTTAGAGGCCAAAATATTAATCTGTTCTTTAATAAATTGTACCAGCCTGTTTATAATGCAGGGTCCTATGGACCCAATTATAAGTAAACACAACAAAGGGCCTAATAGGGGAAGAAGGTAGGATAGAAATCCATAAAGCCCAGTCCAGAGGGGATTTTCAAATAGTTCGCGTCATCTCTTTCTAGATCTTATTGAAGGTGCTTAATTTTAGTGCATACTATGCCTGATTTATTGGCATAAAAGCAGCATCGTTCCCCTAAGCCCAAGCAAATACCTCCCTGGTTATCTGTCAGCAAATCTAAGCCTCATCTTTTTGAAGGAACACTTCTGCCTGGGAGTCTATTTGCTCCTGCAGATCTTTAATGGTTCCTGATAGAGTTTGTACATCATTTATAAGTTGTTGAGACAGGCGATGGTAAGAGTGTATAGCTGTGCCTAAGCCAGTGTACCTGTGCCCACAGCAGCTGTTATTCCAAAGCTGGCAATGAGTCTTAAGGCCTGTATTGCCCGCCTGTGTCTTTTGACTAAGGTGTCTAGGCTAGGAATGGGTAGAGGTTCATCTCCTGGGACTATAGTTATATCAGGGAGTAATAAGGCAAGAACAGAGCCACCGGTCCAATTCGCTGGAAGCCTGGGGAAGGCCAAGTTTCCTCCACCCATTAAAACTCTGCCATTGGGAGGACAAAGAGTTGGGGTGGGTGAGGAATAATTTTGTATGTTGAGCAATTTTCAAAGAAAGTAACTCCAACATCAATATCATAGGTGTTATTCTGCATCGCGCCTAAAAGACATAATGTAATAGTGCCTATAAGTTGTACTTAAAAAGGAAATCCGGGTTGGCATGTATTATCATTATCTATGATAGAATTAATAGGAACTGCCATAGTCATAATTGCCCCTGTTGTCATGCAGAGCCAGCAAACACCAGCAAGGGTGTGGTTGGAATTATTAAGCAAGTAGAAGGTAGTTTCCAAAATATCTAATGTATTGGTATCTAAACCTGGGAGCGAGATTTAGGCAACATTAAGGGATGATATGTGAGCTCAGGGATTTGGGGTTTCAAAAGTTTGATTATGTGAGGATGTTTGACAGCATCAGTGGTTCTTCCACCATCAGTGACCCCTTTAGGGGCCTTAATGGGCCAGCAGGAGGGTTTACCGACAGGGCCTTGGCAACCAGCTGACTGTAGCTTGGTGTATTTGCCTTCTACTTCCTGGTCAAATAGAACGGAGGTATAATGAATAGTGGTCCCCCCTGCTGCATGAGTTTTAGTTTGGGAGGCTTCAAAAAATTGTTCTCCCTGCTTGTTAACACAAATTGAGGGCGACACATAACAAGAGTCATGCCTCGCCTGGGTATGCGAACAGGTTGCAGAAGAATTTTGGAGAGCTTTACTTGTACTAGGGGGAATAAACTTTGGCTTGTTAACACATACCCATTTAGGCTGATGAACTCCTCCAAGTTTATGGTCAACCTCGGCATGGAGGTAAGCCACCTTAGTCACACAGTCAGCAGTCTCGGTCCAATTAGTGGGAGCCTGAGTCCAAGATCATCACTTGCATTCACAGGGGGGCCCAAAAACTTACACCATGATGTTGGAACGTGGAGGGCCAAGGCCTCCATGTACAAACCTTTTAAGCAGAAGTGCCTAAATCAGGATCCTCACACAGATTGTTGGCTGCATCTGAAAAAGAACAAAATTTGTCCTCAGGGGGAGGCCCTCCATCCCTGTGTTGAGGTAAGTCATTAACCTGTTTAAGCAGGCATTCTGGTAACCTTCTTGGGGCTGATTGCTCTTGGTCCAAAAGACAAGCTGAGCCTCGTCCCCAGATGAGAACAGGATCTGGACCTTTCCATTTATTTGTAAGGGAATTGCACCACATAAGAGGTGGGCGAACAGAATTGGACAAGGGATGCCAGTTTCTGTCTGCGGCCGAATGGCCTTCACTGTCTAGGGTAAGAAAAATAAGGGGAAGTAAGGCATGGTTAAGGTGATGCCTGGGAGTGGTAAATACAAGGGCGGAAGCCTTATGGAGGGTTATCCAAGTCTATAAGGTAAGGTGGGCACGTTCCACAACGCCTTGGCCCTGAGGGTTGTATGGAATTCCAGTAGTATGACGAATTTGCAAGGTAGCACAAAACTATTTAAACTTGGCACAGGTATATGCAGGATAATTATCTGTTTTAATATGTATTGGTTTACCCATTATGGAAAAGGCTGAAGTAAGAGGAGAAAGAACATATTTGGTAGCCTCTCCTGAATGTGGTGATGCAAAAATAAAGTCGCTGAAGGTATATATAGAAACGTGTATATATTTGGTAATTTCAAATTCAGGAAAATGAGTAACATCCATTTTCCAAAACTGATTTGGCAGTAATTCTCGGGGGTTAACTCTCATGTGTTGAATGGGGAGGGAGACAGTGCAACCTGGGCATGCTTTTACTATTTCTCGTGCCTGTTGCATGGTAATTTTACAAAGTAATTGAAGGCTCTTGGAATTTAGATGGTGAAGATTGTGTAACTCTGTGGCCTTTTGAATGGAGCCCACAAAAATTGGAAAGATGGAACGAGTTGCTGCATCAGCTTGGGCATTACCTTGTGTTAGAGGCCTGGGATGATCAGAGTGTGCCCTGATGTGTTCTAAGAAAAATGGGTGTTGTCTGGCCTGAATTAGCTGCTGAAGCTGATGAAAAAGAAAGGCAACATTGGAAGAAGCCTTAATGGTGGGGGAAATGTCCAGCAGGGGCACAGAATGAGCAATGTAGGCACTGTCTGTATAAATATTAACAGGATTATCAAAAAATATTATAAAAACTTGTGTTATGGCAAACAATTCCACAACCTGTGCTGACTGATAGATAGTATCAAAGATGGTAGGCTGGTTATTGACAACAAAGAGCGCTCAGCCATTACTGGAACCATCTGTAAAGACATTAAGGGCTTGAGGAATGGGAGCCTTTTGAGTAATTTTGGGAAAAATAAATGGATGTAACTGGACAAAATGTAAAAGGGGGTCATTGGGGAGGTGGTTATCAATTGTTCCCCAAAAGCCTGATAGGGCAATACCCCATTCATCCCGTGTCTGTATTAAAAATTTGGTTTGGTCCTTCATATATGGTATTAAATTATTATGAGGTTCTTTGCCAAAATGTTGTCGAGTATCAAATGACCTTTAATAATAATAGAAGCTACCTGAGCAACATTAACAGTAATAACCTTGGAGGATGTGGTGGGGAAATGGACCCAAAGCAAGGGGCAGCCTTTATTTTTAAAATGTGGATCTCGCTGCCAAATTATTCCTGTGGGTGTATGAGGAGTTTGTTAAATAACCAGAACCAGAGGAAGGTTATAAGAAATTTGTGTAACAAACTGTTGGGCAATGGCTTCTGTGACTTGGTTTAATGCCTGTAATGCCTCGTGTGTAAGCTTTTGAGAGGAGGAGGGGTGGGAATCACCTCTCAAAATATAATTAAGGGACAAAAGTACACAAGTGGGTAATTTTAAATATGTTCTTAGCCATTTAATATCCCCCAGTAATTTTTGAAAATCATTAAGAGTGTGAAGATGGTCCACACGTAGTTGTATTTTAGGAATTTGAATCTGATTATCTTGAAGTTTAAGGCCCAAATAGGTATAACAGTCCTGTGTTTGAACCTTATCAGAAGCTATCTGCAGTCCCAAGGTAGTGAGGGTTTTGTAAAGGTCCAGGTAACAATTATTAACGTCATGGATATTAGGTGCAGCAATTGACAAATCATCCAATTAATGTAAAATATGAATTTGTGAACATTGCTCTCTCACAGGGTCTACTGCTTGAGCAACGTATTTTGGGCTAAGACTAGGGCTGTTGGCCATACCTTGGGGAAGAACCTTCCATTGAAATCTGTGCATAAGGCCCTGAAAATTAATGTGAGGGAGACTAAAGGCAAAATAGGGTCTATCCTCAGGATGTAAACAATGGTAAAAAAGCAATCTTTTAAGTCAACAACCATTTTACAATAGTTTTTGGGAATAGCCACTGGTGTGGGAATGCCTGGCTGTAGTGCTCCCATCAGGCATATAACTTTATTAATGACACACAAATCTTGTAAAAGGCGCCACTTGCCTGATTTTTTCTTGATAACAAAAATAGAATTATTCTATGGTGAGCTTGATGGCTCTACATAGCCAGCTGCCAGCTGTTCCTGCACTAACATGGAGGCAGCCTCCAATTTTTCTTGGGTAAGGGGCCACTGATCCACCGACACAGGAGTCTGAGTCTCCCAAATAATTTTATCTGCATGGGGTACAGGAGGGTCAGGGACCAACACTAAAAATCCAAATACCCAAGTCTATATGTATTTGTTTTTTGTAAGGGTTGTATAGGCTCAACCAGTCCTTGTCTCAGTCTCCCCATGCCTGTACCAGGGACAAAATTCATATGAAGCATTTGATGAGTCACCATGGAATTGGGACTGGAAAGAATAACTTACATTTGACTCAAAATATCTCGGACGTATAGGTTAAGATGAAGGTCAGGAACAAAGAAAGGAGTGACAGTTCCCATATTACCCTCTTTATCAGTCCAGCTAAGAGCCCTAGAGCTGACCAGAGGCTTTTTTGACTGTCCTATCCCTTTAAGGTCTGTCAAGGATGGGGTGAGGGGCCAACCTGTTGGCCAGTATTTTTGAGAAATAATTGTGACATCAGCTCCAGTATCAAGAATTCCTTGGAATTCCTTTCCTTCAATAAGTAAGATAAGGGTGGGTCTATTGTGAGAAATGGGCTGAACCCAATATACATCAGAGGAGCCAAAGGAGGTAGTCCCCCTCGGTAGGTTTGAGTGGTGGAAGTGCCTCCTGAATCCAAGGGAAGGAGTATTAATTGTGCAATCTTGTTCCTGCTGGGATGGCCGCAACTCCATTAATAGCTGTGGCCAGTATTTTTATTTCTCCAGTGAAATCATTATCTTTAATGCCAGGGAAGACCTGAACACCTTGTAAGGTAGTAGAGGCTCTTTCAAGAATAAGGGCACACATATGAGATGGAGTGGGACCCATAATTCCAGTGGGTATTATCTGGGGCCCTTGCATTGAGTCTAATATTGTATCGGTGGCGGCAAAAAGGTCCAATCCTGCGCTGTCTGGGGTGGCTAATTGGAATGAGGCAATTGTGGAGAAGGATTTTGAGATAGGCTGCTGAGGGCATTTGTCTTAGATCTACACTCACTGGCCCAGTGATGACCTTTACCTCATCTAGGGCAAAGGGTAGCTGGGGGCAGTTTAGCCTCAGTTTGAAAAGACACTATTCTTAGGCTTTGTTTGCCTGTCGGACACTCACGTGCAAAATGGCCAGGTTGTTTACAAGTAAAGCAACTACGTGAGCCAGGATTGTGAAAGGCCTTGGTAAAGGCGGCACCGAGGGTGAGACCCATGGCAAGGGCTACACCCAACCCTGAACAGAGTCCAATAAAGTCAGAAAGTTTCACTTTTTTCTTATGTGGTCGAAGAACATCCTGACATGCCAGGTTGGCATTTTCAAAGGCAAGATGTTTTACAAAGCTGCTTTCGCTTTCACTTGGTCCAAGCAAGAATCCCGCAGCTAGTTTAAGCCCGGGAACAAAGTCGCTATAAGGCTTGTCGGGCCCTTGTCGAATTTTTGCCAGGGAAGTCGTAGCAGAGGCCTTTTGAGGGAGTCGTCTCCAAGCATGTAAGCCAGCCATCTGAATCTGTGTCAAAAGTCCAGCAGGGAAACGTGCCAGTTAAGTTTTAGTGTCAAAAGGCGCATTGCCCACTAGCTAAACATAAATCCAGGAATTAGAGGAGGGCTTAGTTAAATTTTTCTGAGCAGTTACCTGACAGTGCTCTTTGAAATCTGCATTCCATAACAGGAAGTCTGCGGCATTGAGGGTAGCTTGGTCTAAAAATTTCCAATCATTGGGAGTAAGACATTGTGTCATGTAGCTTTCTAATAAAGCCTACGTGTAGGGTGCAATGGGTCCATAGTGAGCACAAGACTTTTTAAGTTTTTTCAAGAAAACGCAGGCTTAATGTTTTGTAGACACTCTGGGTTCCTTCCTGCCTAGGGATGAAGTCCTCATCCTCTGAGTCCTGATCTCCTTGATCCATTTCCCCCGCTTCCGCCTCTTGATCCTCGTCTAAGTCTTTGACATCAACCTGGGCAGGCTTAACTATCTAACTGAGGGTGACTGAAAAGTGAGAACAGTCCAATGGAGCGGCTTAGCCTTTGTATTAGACCACTTTGGGCCAGCTTGTGTTGACTCCATCAATAAGGCTAATGAATAAAGCTCAGAGTCAAGGGATCTTAATTCTTTTTAAACTTGGATCTCTTCCAGTCTATGTTGGAGAGACTCTCCCAGGGGAGCCAGGTTAGGCAAGGGAATTGGGGAAAAATATCTTGTGGGGGGATTTGGCCCCTGAAGGGCCAGATCACAAAAAGCAGGAGAGATATAGGAGGGAGGTGGATGTGTAAGTCCTATAGGCTGTGGCTGGGTCCTAAGCAGTGGCAGGTCTTCTGTATCATAGGGAGTTGCTTCCTTCTCCAAGTTAGCCTTCTCCCCAGGGGTCAATGTGTCTCCAGGATTTAAAACTGGATAAAGGCGGTTGGTAACCATTGGAGCCCTATTCATTAGGGTGGTATTTTGAGGGGGACCAGGAAGGTTTCCAGGGTCCTGGGGAGACTGAGAATGATCTATGTCTATACTAACTGATGGGCATGCGAGGGGGGACGAGAGGTCTTTTGCATAGTCTCTTTCCTAATCCTGAAAAGTTTTAAGGTACCATTGTCAAAGGGTGAACTTTTAAGAAATTCATTAATTAATTTCCAGTAAGAAAAGGTGGGAACAGGCAATTTTTCTGTCCAAAGGATTCATAATAATCTTTTAAACAGTCTCCTACTCTAAGCCATCTTTTACCATTAATGGTCCCTTCAAGGTGAAATCATAGACACAATTCCCCTATGTATGAAAAGAAAAATTTTAAGTCCTTTTTCTTAACACGTGCCCCCCATGTCTTGAAGGAATCCTTGAGGCCCGACAAATACAAATCATGTGACAAAACTGCTTGACCCATGGTGGGTCACTCCCCGTGCGTCATCCCCACTCTCCTCCTGGATCTGTCTCTCGGTGGTGTCTGCTGAGGCAATTGTGAGCTCCGCTTGACCAAGTTTTCCAGGAGGACGGGGTTCCCTATGACTCAAAGGCTCGAGCCCCAGTCAGTGGGCGCCAGATGTCCCGGCTGGCAGGACACATCAACGTGGGCAGCGAACCAAGATAGGGAGGAATGAAGGGACAAGAGACACGAGAGATGACAGCAAGACAGGAGTTCTGATCAACCTTCAAAATACATTGTTCACACAGGGGATTTTATATGCTGGAGATGGGAAAGCTCTCTTATCGGTAGTTCCTGGATGTCTACACAAGGTGAGATAACCTCAGGATATTTCAGGAAGACAGATGGCCACAGGATGTCTCAGGGACACAGATGGCTAAATGATGTCTCCAAGAGATGATGTCTCCCTGGGTGTTGTTTCTTGTAAGTGTCAGGCTATTCTTTGAAGGAGAATTCCTTCTACCCCTGACAGTCAGGGATTCAGTATTTCCAATGGAAAACTGAAAAAAGAATGCAATGTGTATGCAAATATGTGCTACCCAAAAATCTTCCCACTTTCATTCAGAACAATGCCTTGACATTACCTTCACCCCAAGTAAGACACAATTAGAGAAGATTTGAAAATCTGTGAATACACATCTGGAATGGAAAATGCTCTGGAGTTCACAAACTTGAAGGTGGTAGAGGAGTTTCCAAAAGCAAAGAACAGGGTAATAACTCCACAAACATGGAGCTCTGCCGGCATAAAGATTTCTTGAGAAACTGCTTCTGAGGTTGGGCACTTGAAATATATGTTGTTTTCAGGAGCTTTAGCTTCCTTTGTATTGAGACCATCAAATCTGGGTCTGCATCTATGTGACCTGGAGGACATGGTTTCATATTTTCCAATGGATATGAGGCAGCAGTGCTGAATTCTCTATTTGTAGGTAAACTGTTGCCAATGGGGGCTAAGTGTCTCCCAGTGTGGACTGTGAAGACATTTAATCATCCTCCACTTTTGTGGTGTTTCTTGTAGCTGCACTGGGAGTTTGGTATTTGCTTCTCGAAATGCAAGGAGTTCAACTGGGACACAGTGCTCGAGGGAGTTCTGTCATGTGTGGTGGGTAAGGGTCTGCAAGAGAATGCACCAACCAGGCTTCTATCCCACATAGCTTGCCCCCTTGACCATAGCAATCTGATTCTAAACATTGCACTGAAACCTCTCCATATAACAAGATGCCTTTACATACAAGGATCTAGAGGCTACACTATGTCAGTCACAAACCATTTGGAAGCCAATGAAATCCAAATGACCCCACCACAGATGTTTTAACACACACCTGCACTCCACTGCTCTAGGCCGACTACTCATCAGGTTCCAAATTACTGGCATCTCTCTTCTACACCATTTTCATGAACACCAGTCAATCAAGGCACTGTCTGATACACTCATGATCATCAATAGGACATACAAAGTTTCTCCAGTGCGACCTGGTCATGGGAATTCAAAAATTTAATGGTATTTATCTAGCCATTTTTCAACGATGACATTGGAGGCACAGTGGGATTCAATTCACTCAGGAACCATTAAATGGAGAAAAAGCTCATTTCAATGAAAGCTCTAGAAAACGTTAACAGGCAAGGCTTCCCAAAGACAGGCCAAAAGGTCACAGGAAGCCAGGTCCATTGAGGTCTACAATGTGAGGTCCATGTGTGTTTTGACTTGCAACAATGGCTGCCACGTCTTTAAGAATAAAATCATGTAATATCATTCCTGAGATTCCCAGTGCTCTGTGGAAAGCCACCCTGGGCCTAGATCTCAGTTTCCAAGGGCGAATCTCATGCGTGGCCTCCTAACATCCCAACACAATACACAGCAATACTTCTTGGAGGTCAGTTCCAGAACTCAGTCTCTAGGGGAATCACACCAGTGTTCAAGCCCAGGTGGATCCAGTCAACTCTTCCAACCACGACTTAAATAAAAACAATTAAAACCAAAACACTCCCACATGGCCCTCATCTTCTCCCATATAGACACTAATCATAACCTCTGGCTGGAGTTTTCCATGAGGGTCGCAGGCCAAGACAATGTCCAAAATAATCTCCCTTGCACCTCATTTGCCTAAATTCAGGGTGGCCTGGACACCCTTCCTGTGAACCAGAAGTGATCAAATAGGCCTGCCCTTAATACTGTTCCATTTCTCCAATTTGAGGCCTTCTGACTGTGGGGTTTAGATTCTTTATGTGAATTGGAGTCATGAGAAAACCAAGGTCCTCTGCAGAGATTTGAAGAACTCACTTGACCCAAAGGATCCCTATTCTCAATTGATGGATTTTAGGAACCTAAAAGGGGTATGCAATAGAATTAATTAACAATGACTAAACTTTTTGCCATTTTGGTTTTGGATGCTCACATGGAATCTTTCTTTAGATCCATCAGGTGCTGAAAATCTAAGCCACAGCCTCACACAGGGCCAAGAGCCTGATCCAGACACATCCCTTTCCAAAGCAATTAAGCAAAGAGCCACAGGTGATGCCCATTCATTTCCATTTCAAAACTGTTTTCTTCAGGCTTCACAAAGGGGTGGCCTGAGGCAAAGACTTTCCTGACATTCAGGGCAAAAGAACAATAGGTAAGCAAAAGGCCCAAAGCAGGTTTATACACTGAGATTTTCCTGGTCACACGGATATCTGAGTTTTTTGATATGCTGGCCATTCCCTTCAGCTATCCAGTACATGGTCATGTAACAGACCTTGGAGTTGGTACATACCTTGGACAGAAAACCATGAGTGTATTCTGGAGAGTGGCCAGAATTCAGGAAGAAAACAGGGACTTATGAAGGTAGTAGGTGTTGCCCATCCATAAGGCAAGGCACACTCCATTCATAAATTGGGCAGGATGAATGCTGGGAAGCTTTCTACTAGACAGGACACATCCATTGTTGCATTCTCTTTACTAATGTCTACAACCAGGGACACAGTGGGATACACAGACATAGAAACACTCACCTTGTAAAAGAATCTACTAGAAACAGTTCACTCCAAACCAAACAAACCACCTCTCTGATCTGGTTTCTTTGGCTAACTCTGTGAAGTTGTCAGGAACAAAGTGTTGAGCCACTACCTGCTTTCTCAGGAAATGTCCCTCTTCAGAACTCTCCTGGCATTTGGCTATCCTCACAGCAGTAGTTACCGAGAAAGACTGACTCTGTCCTTGGAAAATCCAAACAAGTGAGCCCACTGGGACTGGGATTTGGACTGCCTCTTGGTGCCTGGCTTCTTGGATACCAAGTTCAGAGAGTTCAATCACCAAGGAAATGAGGCATGTCACTTTCTTTGGAACTGAATGAGGCCACTGCCTTGGAAACCACATTGTCCTAAGAGTTGCTTCCAAGGGTCCCATGAGATGGAGGCTTCCCCTACTTTCTGTGACACTTTCACAAGTTAGAATGATATATCATCCATAGGCACCCAGGAACAGCTCTCCACACAGGCTGGTTTGATCCATCTTCTCTACAATAAGAAGAGAAAAGCTGATTCAGACACATTGCTTCATCCTGACCAGGTTGCTTGCCATGGAATATGACTTTTGCTCTCTCAGGTCCTTCGTACCTGCCTACAACTTCTCTGGGTATCATTTCTGTATGGACCTTTGAGGTTCTCAGCAGGTGGAAGGTCCCGTACTTTCCTGTATTCTAAGAACAACTCTGTCCCTGCTTTTCAGTAAAATGAGATTGAGGGAAGAGTGTATATTTAGGGTTAATAACAGGTTCAATTTGGGTTAGGAAATATTCTCTGTGATGAATTATGTTATTGGGAACCTGCGATATTTACAAAAATATAGAGGTGAAATATAAGAATGAAAACAGAAATCTAGGTATGATTTGAAGGCCAGAAGGGCATTGGGCCCTTGATTGGGATACTTAGCTTTGAATTATGTTCTGCACAGATGTCTCAGAAAATTTGATATACAATGGCATAGGACCTGTACCTTGGAAGATTGAATGTAGAAGAGAACATCCACTCAAAAAAGGATAGTCATTAGGATTTGAAAGATAGTCGGTACGTTTAGGAAGAAGAGTGAGTATATGATTTGGACCAAAAGTTCTTTAGCAATAGGGTTTCTTATTTTCCAATAAACATGAGGAAGCAGTGCAGAATCCTCTCTTTGTAGGTCAACTGTGACCACTGGAGACTAAGTGTCTCCCCGTGTGGACTGTGAAGCCATTTGTTCCTCCTCAACGTTTTGTGGTATTTTTGCTGCAGCACTGGGAGTTTGGTATTTGCGTCACAAAATACAAGGAGCTCAACTGGGACACAGTGCTGGAGGGAGTTCTGTCACGAGTGGTGGGTCAGAGTCTGCGAGAGAATGCACCAACCAGGCTCTATCCCTCATATCTTGTCCCATTGCCGCCTTGTCCATATCAACCTCATTCTGAACATTGCCGTGAAACCTCTCCATATAACAAGATGCCTTTACATATAAGGGTCTGCTGGCTGCACCATGTCAGTCAAAAGCCATTTGGAATCCAGTGGTAGATCCTCATGGCCCTACCACTGATGTTCTTTCACACACCTGCCCACCACTCCTCTAGGCCCACTATTCAGCAGGCTCCAACATACTGAAATCTCTGTTCTACACCATTTTCATGAAACCCAGTAATTCAAGGCACTGTCTGGTACCCTCATGATCAGCAACAGGACATACAAAGCTTCTCCAATGAATTTCCAAAATTTTATGGTATTTTTGTAGCCATTTTTCAAGGATGAAGTTGGAGGCACTGTTGGTTTCAATTCATTCAGAAAACATTAAATGTTGAGGAAGCTCATTTCAGTGAATGCCCTGGAGAACCCTCACAGGCAAGTCTTCCCAAAGAGTGGCCAAATGAACACATGAAGCCAGGCCCATTGAGGTCTACAATGTGAGGTACGTGTGTGTTTTGACTCTCAACTATGGTACCGAAGTCTTTCAGAATAAAATCATGTGATATCCTGGCTGAGATTCCCAGTGATCTGAGGAAAGCCACCCTGGGCCTAGATCTCAGTTTCCAAGGGTGACTCTCATGCGTGGCCTCCTAAAATCCCAACAAAATTCATGGCAATACTTCTCTGAGGTCAGTTCCAAAACCCAGTCTCTAAGGGGAATCACACCAGAGTTCAAGCCCTGGTGGACCAAGTCATTTCTTCCAACCGCCTCACAAATGACCAAAATTAAAACCAAAACTCTCCCACATGGCCCTCATCTTCTTCCATATAGTCACTCATCGTAACCTTTGCCAGGAGTTTTCCATGAGGGGCACAGCCAAAGACAGTGTCCAAAATAAACTCCCTTGCCCCATATTTGCCAATATTCAAGGTGGCCTGGACACCCTTCCTGTGAACCACGAGTGATCAAATAAGCCTGCCGTTAATACTGCTCTATTTCTCCAATTTGAGGCCTACTGACTTTTAGGTATAGATTATTTATGTGATTTGGAGTCATGAGAAAACACAAGAACCTCTGCGGGACTTTGAAGAACTCATTTGACCCAAAGAATCCCTAATACGTTAATCCCTAATACTCGTTAATACGGCACTGCTTCTCCAATTTGAGGCCTATTGACTGTGGGGTTTAGATTCTTCATGTGAATTGGAGTCATGAGAAAAACCAAGCACCTATGGGCTAGCCTCTGCAGGGTTTTGAGGAACTCATTTGACCCAAATGATCACTAGTCTCACTTGATGAAGGTCAGGAACCTTACAGAGGTAGGCAAGAGACTTCATTCACAATGACTGCTCTTTTGGCAATTTTTGTTTTAGATGCACACATTGGATCTTTTTTTTAGATCCTTCAGGTGCTGAGAATCTAAGACATAACCTCACACAGGGCCAAAAATCTGATTCAGACACATCCCTTTCCAAAGAAATTAAGTAAAGAGCCACAGGTGATGCCCTTTCATTTCCATTTGAAAACTGTTTTCTTCATGCTTCACAAAGGTTTGGCCTGAAGAAAAGACCTTCCTCACATTCAGGGCAACAGAACAATTGGTAAGCACAGAGCTTGGAGGTGGTACAAATCATGGAAACAAAATCGTGAGCCTATTCTGAGAGTGATCAGTTTTCAGGAAGAAAACAGGAACTTAGGAAGATAGTAGATGTTGCCCATCCATAAGTCAAGCCGCAGTTCATTCATACACTGGACAAGATAAATCCTGGAATGCTTTCTACTAGACAGGACACATCCATTGATGCATTCTCTTTTCTAATGTCTACAACCACGGACACAGTGGATGCACAGAAAAAGAAACACTCGCCTTGCGAAACGTCTTACCAGAAACAGTTCACTCCAAACCAAACAAACCACCTTTCCTAACTATTCTTAGAACATGAGACAAAACCTCAAACCCACACACAAACCCACAAAGGCACCTCCTTTCCCCAAGTAGGTCTGTAACTATCGGGAGTGTCCTCTGAATGGTGGGCCATACTATGTTCCGCTGAAATGGCCTGTCCTGTGTCAGATCTGGTCTCCTTGGCCAACTCTGTGAAGTTTTCATGAGCCAGCGGTGATCCACTACCTGGTTTCTCAGGAAAGGCCCATCTTCAGAGCTTTCCTGACATTTGGCCATCCTCACATCAGTAGGTACCAAGAAAGACTGACTCTGTCCTTGGTAAATCCAAACAAGTGAGAACACTGAGACTGGGACTGGGACTGGCTCTTGGTGCCTGGCTTCCCGGATCTGAGACTTCCATCACCAAAGAAGTAAGGTGAGGTTACTTCCTTCAATATCTTAATGAGGTCACTGCTTTGGCAACCACTTTGTCCTAACAGTTCCTTCCAATGGTCCTATAATGGAGGTTGCCCCTACTTCCTGTGATACTTTCACAAGTTAGAATGGTATATCAACCATAGGCATCCGGGAACAGCTTACCACACAGGACTGGTTTGGTCCATCTTCTCTACATTAAGAAGAGAGAGGCTTATTCAGAAGCTACCCTTCATCCTTACCAGGTTGTTTCCCATGGAAGGTGACTTTTGCTCTCTCAGGTACTTCATAGCTGCATGCATCTTTCCCTGGGATCAAATATGCATGGACCGTTGAGGTTCTCAGCAGGTGGAAGATCCCCTACATTCCTGTATTTTAAGATGAACTCTGACCCTGCCCTTTTGTAAAGTTAGATTGACGGATCAGTGTATGGTTAGGGTTAATACCTTGTTCGATTTGGGTTATAAATCATTCTGCAGGATGATTACTGCTATTGGTAACCTGCAATATTTATAAGATTATAGAGGTGAAACATAAGTACAAAAACAGAAATCTATGTAAGATTTGTAGCACAGAAGGGCATTAGGCCCTTGATTTGGATACTTAGCTTTGAATTACATTCTGCAGAGATGTCTCAGATAATGCGATATACAATTGCAAAGGACCTTGTACTTTGGATGATTGATTGTAGAAGAGAACATTTACTCAAATTGGGAGAGTCAGTAGGATTAGGAAGATAGTCTGTAGGTTTAGGAAGAAGAGTGAGTATAAAATTTGGAACAAATGTTCTTTAGCAATAGGGTTTCGGTTATAGAGTGAATGTAAATTTCAGCACATGTGAAGACTCAGTCACAATGATGAACTGGAGAAAATATAGGAAAAAAGATATCAATAGAGACATTACAAAATCAGGCAATTATAATGTGAGTGATAGGATTAGACATTTTCAACATGGTTAAGATTGAATGCATAATCTTAGGAAGAAAAAAATATGTAGTTACCAATAGGAATAACATTTGAAAGCATTAGGCAACCTGGACATGGATGTTTTTAGTAATCCATGTTCACTTTCCATTTAGGCTTTGGTACAATCATAAGTGTGACCTTTGCATTTTCTGCCCAGAAAATTATTGTGATAAAATGTATCTGTGGATCATGTGATATGAGTATTTCTTTCACCATTTCTGGGAGCAATATTTGAAGACATATAAATTAGTATTGGGGGTACAAAGTGGTGTACCCTGTGTCAATGAATATAGAGATAATGGATGAATAGAATATACTGTGAATAAATAATCTAACTGGTTCCACTTTAAATAATGGATTGAATTGATATCTGAAAATATATAAGATATCATATATTGACATAAAATCATTCATTCCAACCAGTTATATATCTAATGGTAATCTTAGGGTTATTGTTTATCATGAAGTGTGTGTGAGTTTTGCTTCAAAAGTGATTATGGAAATCGAAAATAATGTGTTTGGAAAGAAGTCTCATGAAAAGACCAGTCAAGAAATATGGAGGAATACATGAGTTGTGAAGCAGGAAGTGATTGAAAGTGAAACAAATGCCTATAAATTTGCTAAATTGTGGATGAAATATATATCCAATGATGTGCATAAACTGATGAAATAGTAGTGTACCAGTGTTGAATACAAATGAACGGCAAAATGCATATCATGTCCCATAGGAATCGACTTGCATTGATGTTAAACTGAGTCAGTTACTGTAGAAATATTAGGATTCGTGTGCATCATTCACTGAATTTAGTTTTCTTTTTTTAAAACTTTTTATTAATGGTTGTTCAAAACATTACATAGTATTGTGGTGAGAGTCACAGGTTGGGGGGCCTGGCTTGAGGAAACAAAAGAGAAGGCCCTAGACACTCAGGATTGGAGATCCGCCCATTCTGGGATAAAGAGTTGCTGCACAGTGATTGCTTCCCACCTATTGAGAGGAGAAGCTTGGCCCAATGCACACAGCTCCACCTACTGGAAGAGAAGTTAATTGAACTCTATTACTGCATGTATTATTATTATTATTTTCTTTTTATTTTCTTCTTTTTCTTTCATTTTCATTTTTTTGTTGTTGTTCTTTAACTTTTTTTAATGTTTTTATTTTTTAAAATTTTTAAAATTTATTATTTTATGATTCTTTTAAATTTTAATTTTCATTTTTATAATTATCATTATTATTTCTAAAAAAATTTTTATTTATTTCTTTATTTTCTATTTTTTTCTTTTGTCTTTTCATTTCTTTTCAATTTTCTTATTCTCCCTTCCTTGAATTCTACCTGCCTACTCTCATTCTCTTTAGTGACTTCTTCCCATCCCTACTACTATCTTTCCTCCCAAGCTTCAAATAAATTTATAAGAGTAAGCAGTAACTCAGCAGTCAAACAGAACAAGAAGTAACATTAGCAGCATAAAAAAGCAAGGATGAAAATGTGTACAAACAATGAAGGACAACATAAATAATCAGGAGGACCTAGAATCATCAGGAAAGTGGTCATATAAAGAACTCAAGGAATACCTTAGACAGATGGAATGGAACCTTAAAGAGGATACGAGACAGCAATTCCAAACAGTGAAAAAACACATTGAAAATGAATTACATAAACAGATAAAAGAAGAAGTTAAGCGTGTTTATCAGGAGATAGAGATTATAAAAGAAATCAAACAATAATTCTAGAAATGAAGGAAACGATAAACCAAATTAAAAACTCAATTGAGAGTATCACTAACAGAGTGGAGCAAGTAGAAGCCAGAACGTCAAATAATGAAGAAAAAATATATCATCTTGAAAGGAGTCTAGCCAACTCCGAAAAACTGGTAAAAAAATCATGAGAAAAACATCCAAGAGATATGGGATAACATAAAAAAACAAACTTATGAGTCATCTGGAGAGAGGAAGGTACAGAGATTCAAACCAAGGGAATGAGTAACCTGCTGAATGAAATAATTTTAGAAAACTTTCCAGAAATAAAAAAGGAAACGGATATACAAATTGTAGATGCATACAGGACACCGAGCACACAAAATCACAGTAGACCAATGTCAAGACACATTGTTACGAAAATATCCAATAAACAGACCAAAGAGAAATTATTAAAAGGTACATGAGAAAGGAGGCAGATGACATTCAGGGGTAAACCAATAAGGTTAACAACAGATTTTTCATCACAGACGCTGAAAGCGAGAAGATCCTGGAACAATGTATTTCAAATACTGAAAGACAATGGATGAAAACCAATAATTCTGTATCCAGCAAAATTAAGCTTCAGGTACGACAACAAAATAAAAATATTTCATAATTAACAAAAGCTAAAAGAATTTGCAGCCAGAAAACCAGCATTGCAAAGTGTCTTGAGCAAAACACTACATGAGGAAGAAATGAAAAACAACAACCAAAACTATCACTGGGAAGTGCCTCAGTAATAACAGAGGGCGGGGGAAAAGCTAATCATGGAGAAACAAACTAAATTAAAAATAAATAAATAATCAAAATGGCTGGCAGTACAAACCATATATAAATAGTAACTCTAAACCTTAATGGTTGTACTCTCCAACAAAGCGACATAGGCTGGTAACTTGGATTATAAAAACAAATCCAACAATATGTTGCCTCCAGGAGACACATCTGAATGGAAAAGGCATACACAGGCTGAAGGTGAAAGGTTGGGAAAAAATATACCATGCACACGGTCCTCGTAAGCAACCAGGGGTGGCCATCCTCACATAGAATAAAATCGACTTCAAGACTAAGTTATTCAAAAGGGATAAGTATGGATATTATATAACTTTAAAAGGAATCATTCACCAACAAGACATAAAAATTATCAATATTTATGAACCAAATAATGGTGCTGCGACCTTCATAAAACAAATTCTCCTCAAGTTCTGGAATCAAATAGACAACAACACAATAATTATCGGTGACTTCAACACAGCTCTCTCACCATTGGACAGATATTTCAAACAAAAGTTGAATTAAAAAAATATAGAATTCAATATCAAAATCAATAACCTAGACTTAACTGAAATATATAGAATATACCAACCATCATCAAATGGATATACTTTTTTTTCAGCAGCACATGGATCCTTCTCAAAAATAGACCATATATTATGCCATAGGGCAACCCTCAGTAAATATAAAGGGGTGGAGATAATACCATGCATTTTTTCTGACTATAATGGAATGAAACTGTAAATCAATGATAAAAGAAGGAAGAAAAAGTCCTACATCACATGGAAAATGAACGATATGTTACGGAATGATCAATGGGTTACAGAAGACATAAAGGTGGAAATCAAAAAATTCTTAGAGATAATCGAAAACACAGACACAACATATCGGAATCTACGAGACACAATGAAAGCAGTTTTAAGAGGGAAATTCATCGCCTGGTGGTCATTCCTCAAAAAAAAAAAAAAAGGAAAAACCAACAAATAAATGAGTCACAACACACGTTACAGAACTCTCTCCAGCACTCTGTCCCAGTTGAACTCCTTGTATTTTGTGAAGCAAAAACCATATTCCCAGTGCAGCAGCAAGAAGCACCACAAAATGTGAAGGATGACCAAATGTCTTCACAGTCCCCACCAGGAGACACTTGGCTTCCTGTGGCCACAGTTTACCTACAAAGAGAGAATTCAGCACTGCTGCCTCAGGTTCATTGGAATATAAGAAACCATGTCTTCCAGGTCACATAGATGCAGACCCAGATTTGATGGTCTCACTACAAAGGAAGCTAAAGCTCATGACAACAACATATATTTCAAGTGCCCAACCTCAGAGGCAGTTTCCCAAGAAGTCATAGGCCAGCAGAGCTCCATGTTGGTGGAGTGTTTACCCTGTCCCTTACTTTTGGAAACTCCTCTACCACCTCCAAGGTTGTGAACTCCCGAGCATATTCCATTCAGATACATAATCACAGATTTTCACACTTTTCTCCTCTTATTGTGTCTTACTTGGGGCGAAGGTAATATCATGGCACTTCTCTGGATGTGAGTGGGAAGATTTTTGTGTAGCACATGTTTACATACACATTGGAGTCATTTTCCTATTTTCCATTTGAAATACTGAATCCCTGACATTAACCCCTACCCTACTGGACTCTGACTAATAATCTTAATATGATGGTGAGAAATAACCCAAAAAGAATAGAAATACAAGCAGTTCAGAGGAGGCATGGTGTGTAGTTGGAATTGCCTTTTGCATTATATAGTGTAGGAGTTATAAATCTAGTCAATTTTTTGTTGAAATAACTCTACATGTGTTTTTAAAGTTAACAAATATGTGAATTCCTGTCTCCCTTTCTCTGTAGCCTATACGGTGCATGTATTTTTATATGCACATAGAAAATCCTATCTGGTATCACACGTATATATTTGTGAGGTGGCTGAATTGGCAGATACAAATTGTGAGAAGAGATCACTCCTCCTAAACGCTGTTGGAACTGAAAATTCAACCTATGGGTGAGCTTCCAAGTTGAATAACATTATACATAAATCCATGTTCAGTAAATGAATATTTTTGCATCTGTGGATTATATATATTTCATGATGAATTTCGATTGGCATATATATTGCTACTTTTTTTTCTTTTATTGGTTGTTCAAAACATTACAAATCTCTTCACATATCATATTTCATACATTAGATTCAAGTGGGTTATGAACTCCCATTTTTACCCCAAATACAGATTGCAGAATCACATCGGTTACACATCCACATTTTTACATAATGCCCTATTAGTTACTTTTGTATCCTGCTACCTTTCCAATACTCTACTATCCCCCCTCCTATCCCCTCCCATCTTCTCTCACTACCCCATCTACTCTAATTCATTTCTCTCCTTGTTTATTTTCCCATTCCCCTCACAACCTCTTACATGTAATTTTGTGTAACAATGAGGGTCTCCTTCCATTACCATGCAATTTCCCATTTCTCTCCCTTTCCCTCCCACCTCAAATCTTTGTTTAATGTTAATCTTTTCTTCCTGCTCTTCCTCCCTGCTCTGTTCTTAGTTGCAATCCTTATATCAAAGAAGACATTTGGTATTTGTTTTTTAGGATTGACTAGCGTCACTAAGCATAATCTGCTCTAGTACCATCCATTTTCCTGCAAATTCCATGATTTTGTCATTTTTTAGTGCTGCGTAATACTCCAGGGTGTATAGAAGCCACATTTTTTTTTATCCATTCATCTACTGAAGGACAACTGTGTTGGTTCCACAGTGTAGCAATTGTGAATTGTGCTGCTATGAACATCGATGTGGCAGTATCCCTGTAGTACACTCTTTTAAGGTCTTAAGGGAATAGTCCAAAAATGGCAATAGCTGGGTCAAATTGTTGTTCCATTCCCAGCCTTCCCCAGAATCTCCATACTGCTTTCCAAATTGGCCGCACCAGTTTGCGGGAACATCTCTCCACACAGGCCTGGTTTGGTCCTTCTTCTCTACATTAAGAAGAGAAAGGCTTATTCAGACACAACCCTTCATCCTTAAAAGGTTGTTTCCCATGGAAGATGACTTTTGCTCTCTCAGGTCCTTCATTGCTGCCTACATCTTCTTCAGGGATCAAATCTACATGGAACCTCAAAGGTTCTCAGCAGGTGGAAGATACCCTAAATTCCTGTATTGTAAGATGAACTCTGTACCTGCTCTTCTGTAAAGTTAAATTGAGGGAACAGTGTATGGTTAGGGTTAATAACATGTTCGATTTGGGTTAGTAATCATTCTGCTGGATGAATAATGGTATTGGAAAACTGCCATATTTACAAGAATATACAGCTGAAATATAAGTATGAAAACAGAAATCTAGGTAAGATTTGAAGTCCACAAGGGGATTAGGCCCTTGTTTGGGATATTTAGCTTTTAATTACGTTCTGCAAAATTGTCTCAGATAAATCGATAATCCATGGCATAGGACCTTGGACCTTGGATGATTGATTGTAGAAGAGAACATCCACTCAAAATAGGATAGTCGGTAGGTTTAGGAAGAAGAGTGAGTATAAAATTTGGACCAAATGTTCTTTAGCAATAGGGTTTTGGTTATAGAGTGAATGTAAATGTCAGCACATGTGAAGAGTCAGTCACAATGATGAACTGGAAAAAATATAAGAAAGAAGATATCAATAGAGACAATACAAAATCAGGCAATTATAATGTGAGTGATAGGATTAGACATTTTCAACAGGATTGAGATTGAATACATAATCTTAGGAAGAAAAAAATAGGTAGTCACCAATAGGAATGATATTTGAAAGCATTAGGCAACCTGGACATGGATGTTTTTAGTAATCCATGTTCACTTTCCATTTAGGATTTGGTACAATCATAAGTGTGACCTTTGCATTTGTGCCCAGAAAATTATTGTGATAAAATATATATGTAGATCATGTGACATGATTATTTCTTCCACTATTACTGGGAGCAATATTTGAAGACATATAAATTAGTATTGGTGGTACAAAGTGGTGTACCCTGAGTCTATGAATATAGAGATAATGCATGAATAGAACTTACTGTGAATAAATAATATAACTGGTTCCTCTTTAAATAATAGATTGAATTGATATCTGAAAGTATATTAGAAATCATTAATTGACATAAAATCAGTCATTCCAACCAGTTATGTATCTAATGGTAATCTTAGGGTTATTGTTTATCATGAAGTGTGTGTGAGTTTTGCTTCAAAAGTGATAATGGAAATGGAAAATATTGTGTTTGGTAAGAAGTCTCATGAAAAGACCAGTCAAAAAATAAGGAGGAATACATGTGTTCTGAAGCAGGAAGTGATTGAAAGTGAAACAAATGCCTATAAATTTGCTAAATTGTGGATGAAATATACATCCTATAATGTGCTTAAACTGATGAAATAGTAGTGTACCAGTGTTGAATAAAAATGAATGTCAAAATGTACGTCATGTCCCATAGGAATCTACTTGCATTGATGTTAAAATGGGTCAGTTACTGTAGAAATATTAGGATTCGCGTGCATCATTCACCTAAGTGAGTTTTCTTTTTTTTTAATTTTTATTTATGATTCTTCAAAACATTACATAGTTCTTGATGTATCATATTTCACACTTTGATTCAAGTGGGTTATGAACTCCTATTTTTACCCTGTATACAGATTGCAGAATCAAATCAGTTACACATCCATTGATTCACATATTGCCTTACTACTGTATGTTGTATTCTTCTGCCTTTCCTATCCTCTACTATCCCCCCTCCCATGCCCTCTCCTCCCCTCTTCTCTCTCTAATCCCACTACTCTAATAAATTTTCCCCCTTGTATTATTTTTCCCTTTCCCCTCACTTCCTCTTGTATGTAATTTTTTATAACCCTGAGGGTCTCCTTCCATTTCCATGCAATTTCCCTTCTCTCTCACTTTCCCTCCCACCTCACATCCCTGTTAAATGTTAATTTTCTTCTCATGCTTTTCGTCCCTTCTCTGTTCTTAGTTACTCTCCTTATATTAAAGAAGACATTTGGCATTTGTTTGCTAGGGTTTGGCTAGCTTCACTTAGCATAATCTCTTCTAATGCCATCCATTTCCCTGCAAATTCTATGATTTTGTATTTTTTAATGCAGAGTAATACTCCGTTGTGAATAAATGCCACTTTTTTTTATCCATTCATCTATTGAAGGGCATCTAGGTTGGTTCCACCGTCTTGCTATTGTGAATTGTGGTGCTATGAACATCGATGTAGCAGTTTCCCTGTAGCAAGCTCTTTTTAGGTCTTTAGGGAATAGAATGAGAAAGGGAATAGCTGGGTCAAATGGTGGTTCCATTCCCAGCTTTCCAAGAAATCTCCATACTGCTTTCCAAATTGGTTACACCAATTTGCAGTCCCACCAGTAATGTACAAGTGTACCTCTTTCCCCACATCCTCCCCAGCACTTGTGTTTGTTTGGCTTCATAAATGCTGCCAATCTTACTGGAGTGAGATGGTATCTTAGGGTGGTTTTGATTTGCATTTCTCTGATTGCTGGAGATGGTGAGTATTTTTTCATGTACTTGTTGATTGATTGTATGTCCTCCTCTGAGAAGTGTCTGTTCAGATCCTTAGCCCATTTGTTGATTGGGTTATTTGTTATCTTATTGTCTAATTTTTTGAGTTCTTTGTATATTCTTGATATTAGGGCTCTATCTGAAGTGTGAGGAATAAAGATTTGTTTCCAGGATGTAGGTTCCCTATTTACCTCTCTTATTGTTTCTCTTGCTGCGAAAAACCTTTTTAGTTTGAGTAAGTCCCATTTGTTGATTCTAGTTATTAACTCTTGTGCTATGGGTGTCCTTTTGAGGAATTTGGAGCCCAACACCACAGTATGTACATCGTAGCCAATTTTTCTTCTATCAGACGCCATGTCTCTGATTTGATATAAAGCTCCTTGATCCATTTTGATATAACTTTTGTCCATGGCGAGAGAAAGGGATTCAGTTTCATTTTGTTACATATGGATTTCCAGTTTTCCCAGCACCATTTGTTGAAGATGCTATCCTTCCTCCATTGCATGCTTTTAGCTCCTTTATCAAATATAAGACAGTTGTAGCTTTTTGGATTAGTCTCTGTGTCCTCCATTCTGTACCATTGGTCCACCTGCCTGTTTTGGTACCAGTACCATGCTGTTTTTTTTTTTACTATTGCTCTGTAATATAGTTTGAAATCTGGTATCGCTATACCGCCTGATTCACACTTCCTGCTTAGAAATGCTTTTGCTATTCTGGGTCTTTTATTTTTCCATATGAATTTCATGATTGCTTTCTCTATTTCTACAAGAAATGCCCTTGGGATTTTGATTGGCATTGCGTTAAACCTATAGAGAACTTTTGGTAATATCACCATTTTGATGATGTTAGTTCTGCCTATGCATAAACAGGGTATATTTTCCATCTTCTAAGATCTTATTCTACTTCTCTTTTTAGGGTTCTGTAGTTTGCATTGTATAAATATTTTACCTCTTTTGTTAGGTTGATTACCAAGATTTTTTTTTTTTTGAGGATATGTGAATGTAGTGTTTTTCCTCATTTCTGTTTCAGAAGTTTTGTTGCTGATATACAGAAATGCTTTTGATTTATGCATGTTGATTTTATATGCTGCCACATTGCTGAATTCATTTATTAGTTCTAGTAGTTTTTTTTGTAGACCCTTTTGGGTTTTCTATATAAAGAATAATGTCATCTGCAAATAGTGATATTTTAAGTTCTTCTTTTTCTATTTTTATGCCTTTAATTTCTTTCGTCTGTCTAATTACTCTGGCCAGTTTCGAAAACTATATTGAATAGAAGTGGTGATAGAGGACATCCCTGTCTTGTTCCAGATTTTAGAGGGAATGCCTTCAATTTTTCTCCATTCAGAATGATACTAGCCTGAGGGTTAGCATAGATAGCTTTTACAGTGTCGAGGTAAGTTCCTGTTATCCCTGGTTTTTCTAATGTTTTGAACATAAAGGGATGCTCTACTTTGTCGAATGATTTTTCTGCATCTATCTAGATGATCATATGCTTCTTATCTTTAAGTATATTTATGTTGTGAATAACATTTATTGATTTCTGTATATTGAAATCATCTCAGGGATGAATCCTACCTGATCATGATGCACAATTTTTTTGATGTGCCTTTGTATCCAATTCGCCAGAATTTAATTGAGGTTTTTTGCATCTAGGTTCATCAGAGATATTGCTCTGTAATTTTCTTTCTTTGAGGTGTCTTTGTCTGGTTTCGGAAATAGAGTGTTCTTGGCCTCATAGAATGAATTTGGCAGAGCTCCCTCTTTTTCTATTTCCTGAAATATCTTGAAAATTATTGGTATTAATTCTTTTTTAAAGGTCTTGTAAAACTCTGCTGTATACCCATCTGAACCTGGACTTTTCTTGGTTGGTAGTCTTTTGATTGCTTCTTCTATTTTATCCATTGATATTGGTCTGTTTAAATTGTGTGTATCCTCCTGACTCAGTTTGTGCAAATCATATGACTTAAGAAATTTATCAATGTCTTCACTATTTTCTATTTTATTGGAATATAGGTTTTCAAAATAATTTCTAATTGTCTTCTTTATTTCTGTAGCATCTGTTGTTATATTGCCTTTTTGATCCCATATGTCAGTAATTTCAGTTCTCTCTTTCTTCGCTTAAATCCAAAACACTCCCACATGACACTCATCTTCTTCCATATAGACACTCATCATACCCTGTGGCTGGAGGTTTCTATGAGAGGCAAGGCCAAGAAAGTGTCCAAAATAAGCTCACTTGCCCCTCATTTGCCTAAAATCATGGTGGCCTGGGTACTCTTCCTTTGAACCAGGAGTGATCAAATATTCCTGCTGGTAAAGTGTTCCGCTTTTCCAATTTGAGGCCTACTAGCTGTCAGGTATATATTCTTTATGTGATTTGGAGTCATGAGAAAACCCAAGCACCTATAGGATAGCCTCTGCAGGGATTTGAAGAACGCATTTGACCCAAAGGATCCCTATTCTCACTTGATGTAGGTCAGGAACCCAACCTAAGAAGGCAAAAAAATTTATCCACAATGACTGCTCTTTTGGCCATTTTGGTTTGGAAGCACATGGGATTTTTATTTAGATCTATCAGGTGCTGAGAATTTAAGCCACAACCTCACACAAGGACAAGAGGCTGATTCAAGCACATCCCATTCCAAAGCAATTAAGCAAAGAGCCACAGTTGATGCCCATTCTTTTCCATATGAAAACAGTTTTCTTAAGGCTTCACAAAGGGGTGGCCTGAGGTAAAGACCTTCTTGACATTCAGGGTAATAGAAACATAAGTAAGCAAAAGGCCCAAAGCAGGGTTTCTCCACTAAGACTTTCCTGGTCACACTGATATCTGAGTTTTCTGAGATTCTCCCATTCCCTTCAGCTATCAGTACATGGCCATGTCACAGAGCCTTGTGGTGGTACATATGTTGGACACAAAACCATGAGCCTATTCAGGAGAGTGGCCAGAATTCACGAAGAAACAGGAACTTAGAAAGATAGTAGGTATTGCCCATCCATAGGCAAGCCACTCTCCATTCTTAAATTGGGCAGGATGAACGCTGGGACACTTTATATTAGACAGGACACAACCATTGATGCATTCGCTTTTCAAAGGTCTACAACCACGGATACAGTGGGATACACAAACAAAGAAACACTCGCCATGTCAAATGACTTATTAAAAACAGTCCACTCCAAACCAAACAAACTGCCTTTCCTACCTATTCTCATAACATGAGACAAAACCAAACTCACATGCACACCCACAAAGGCACCTCCTTTACCCAAGTAGGTCTGTGACTATCCAGAGTGTCCTCAGACTGATTGGCCATACTATGTTCCCACGAAATGGCCTGTCCTGTCTCAGATCTGGTCTTAATTACCAACTCTGTAAAGTTGTCAGGAGCCATCAGGGAGTCACTACCTGCTTTCTCAGGAAGGCCCCTCTTCAGAGCTTTCCTGGCATTTAACCATCCACAGATCAGTATTTACCAAGAAAGACTGACTCTGTCTTTGGTAAATCCAAACAAGTGAACCCAATGGGACTGGGACTGGGACTGGCTCTGTGTGCTTGGCTTCCTGGATCCCGAGTTCAGCAAATTGCATCAACAAAGAAGTGAGGTGGGTCAATTCCTTCAGGAACTGAATGAGGTCACTGCCTTGGTAACCACTTTGTTCTAACAGATGCTTCGAAGGTTCCCATGAGATGGAGGTTACCCCTACATCCTGTGACACATTCAGAAGTTAGAATTGTATATCGACCATAGGCACCCGGGAACTGCTCTCCACACAGGCTGTGGTGAGGCGTTTCTGCAGATTATGGTCGCCATTGCAAGATGGCGCTGGCTCCACTGTGGTCTGTAATAAACAACTCCTTGTTTGGGAGAGTTGGTGCATGGTTTCTCAGCACCCTGTGAGAAAGTTCCACGTGGCAGCTTCGCATTGGGGCTTGGGATGCTTTATTAAGGCTGGGAGGGGCATCCGATGGGGTATTAGAAGAAATATCAAGGGCCTGAATAAACTGCTGAAAGAAGATTCCTGAGTTGTGTCTTCCTTGCGGGCAAGGGGTCGCGACAACAGGCCTTGTTTGGTCCATCTTCTCTACAATAAGAAGAGAGAGACTGATTCAGACACATCAATTTATCCTGACCTGGTTGTTTGCTGTGGAAGATGACTATTGCTCTCTCAGGTCCTACATAGCTGCCTACATCTTCTCTAAGGATCATTTCTTCATGGATCGTTGAGTTTCTCAGCCGGTGAAAGATCAGCTACATTACTATATTGTAAGACGAACTCTGTCCCTGCTCTTCTGTAAGTTATATTAAGGGAAGAGTGTATGGTTAGGTTCAATAATAGCATCGATTTTGGTTAGGAATCATTCTGCGGGATGAATAATGGTATTGGCAACCTGCGATATTTACAAGAGTATATAGGTGAAATATAAGTATGAAAGCAGAAATTTGGTAAGATTTGAAGCCCAGAAGGGCATTGAGCCCTTGAGTGGGATACTTAGCTTTGAATTATGTCCTGCACAGTTGTCTCAGATAAATCAATATACAATGGCATAGGACCTTGTAACTTGGATGATTGAATGTTGAACAGAACATCCAGTCAAAAAGCAATAGTCGATAGGATTTGGAAGGTATTCGGTAGGCTAAGAAGAAGAGTGAGTATAGGATTTGGACCAAAAGTTCTTAACAATAGGGTTTCGGGTAGAGAGTGAAGGTGAATGTCAGCACATGTGAAGAGTCAGTCGCAATGATGAACTGGGGAAAACATGTATGAAAGCACATATCAATAAAGACATTAGGAAATCAAGTAAGGTATAAAGTGAGTGATAGGATTACACATTTTCAACAGGCTGGAGCTTGAATTTATAATCTTAAGAGGAAACAAATATGTAGTCACAAATAGAATTGACATTTGAGAACATTAGGCAACATGGACATGGATGATTTTAGTAATCCATGTTCACTTCCCATTTAGGCTTTGATACAATTGTACATGTGACCTTTGCTTTTTGTGTCCAGAATATTTCTGTGATAAAATGTATATGCAGATCTGGTGACATGAGTATTTCTTCCACCATTTCAGGGAGCAATATTTTGAAGACGTATAAATTAGTATGGGGGTACAAATAGGCGTACCCTGTGTCTATGAATATAGAGATAATGCAAGAATACACCATTCTGTGAATAAACAATATAACTGGATCCACTTTAAATAATGGATTGAATAGATATCTGAAAATATATCAGAAATGTTATATTGATATACAATCATTCATTCCAACCAGATATATATCTAATGGTCATCTTAGGGTTATGGTTTAACATGAAGGGTGTGTGAGATTTGTTTCAAAATGATTATGGAAATCGATTATAATGTATTTGGAAAGAAGTCTCATTAAAAGACCAGTCAAGAAACATAGAGAAATACATGTGTTCTGGAGAAGAAAGTGATTAAAAGTGAAACAAATGCCTATAATTTTGCTAACTAGTGGATGAAATATGTATCCTATGATGTGCAAAAACTGAAAAATAGTAAGGTACCACTGTTGAATAAAAATGAACATCAAAAGATGCATCATGTCCCATAGGAATCTACTTGCATTGATGTTAAACTGGGTCAGTGACTGTAGAAATATTAGGATTTGTATGTACCTTTCACTGAAGTTAGTTTTCAGTACTAGGAAACAAATATATATTTCAGGTGAATGAATATTTCTGAGAATAATGTTGTGAAAAGTTGATTATTAATCCACATACATGAACATGAATGAATTTAGGGAGTGTATATAAGACACATACATTTCATATTATGAAAATTCTGGAGAGTGTGTGTGTGTGTGAATATATATATATATATATATATATATATACACACACACACAAACACACACACACACACACACACACACACACACACACAAACAACCACAGACAATAAACATACCAATTCATATGCCAAACAAAATTCACCATGAAATATATATCATCCACAGATCCAAAAACATTCATTTCACTGAACATGGATTTATGTATAATATTGTTCTACTAGGAAGCTCACCTATAGCTTGAAATTTCAGTTCCAACAGCTTTTAGGAGGAGTAATCTCTTCTCACAATTTGTAACTGCCAAGTCAGGCACCTCACAAAAATTTACTTGTGATATCACGTAGGATTCTATATGTGCATATAAAAATACATGTGCTGAATAGGCTACAGAGAAAGGGAGACAGGAATACACATATTTTTTAACTTTAAAAACACATGGAGAACTATTTCAATTAAAAATTGACTAGATTAATAACACCTACCATTTATCTTGCAAAAGGCAAGACCAATATACACCATGTCTCCTCTGAACTGCTTGTATTTCAATTTTGTTTCGGTTATTTTTCTCCATCATATTAGTATTAGTTGTTAGAGTCTCGTAGAGTATGGGTTATTGTGAGGGATATAGTATTTTGAATGGAAAATTGAAAAATGAATCCAATGAGTATGCATATATATGGTATACAATAATCTTCCCACTCTCATCCAGAACAATGCCTTGACATTACCTTCGCCCCAAGTAAGACACAATTAGAGGAGTAGAGTTAAAATATCTGTGAATACATATCTGGGATAGAAAATGCTCAGGAGTTCACAAACATGGATGTGGTAGAGGAGTTTCCAAAAGTAAACGACAGGGTTGATCTCCCAACCTGATCTTTCAATAAAATTGGGAGTCATCTTGCCACACAGCCATGAGAAGATAATTTTTTCTTTACTATAAATTAGTGCAAATTCCAAACCTACTTGGAATTCCTTCCCATGCCTTGAACTCACCCATATCTGGCTTTCTCACCAGATTGCAGCCCTCTCTGAAACTTTAGTGACACCTCATAAATATTGGCCTTCCCTGGCCAAAGACCCTCTCTAGGCTCTAATGGTCCTCATAATTTTTGATGCTGGGGCCAGCAAATAAAAAATGTAACCTATAATTAGTGTGATGCTTGTCAAAGTTCTGTTTTCTGTAACTCCCCTTTTGTGTAACTTTCTGGGGTATAAAGCTGGGCTGTAGGAAATGTGGGAATGCTGTCTTGTTTCCGCTGTTTGAGAGGGAGAGGCAGCCCACCCAGATGAAATAATAAGCTTGCTTTAATTTGATTTTAATTGGAGTCAGTGGTCTTTTCTTGCATCCTGGTCTAATATTTTAGAGTTCCCCAGTGAGATGACCCGACCAGATCACAAGACCAGACTCCTGGAAATTCTGAAGCTGGCCTTTCCTCCAAGGCTCCGGGCTGGAGAGCCAAGTTCAAAGGCCTTGGAGTGAGCCTTCAGTCCGGGGAGCACTGCAGTGAACCATCGCACTATAACTATTAGCAAGCACCTGGTGGAGGAGGCCTCCATAGGTAAGTGGTATCTTTATTACATCTGATATCCGGTAAAGGGACATCTCTTCTGATGACAGAGAGGTGGCATGGGGAGGCTCACATATACTCCTGTCCGGGACAGTAACAAGAATCATTCTGTCCTCTGTTCTGTTCTGTAGGGAATTCCTCTGAAAGGGTAGAGAGGTGCCAACGGGCACGCAGGAGCTTTAGCAAGACGTTGTATTGCTCCTCTGTTTTTCTGTTTCTTCACCGGTTTTCTGTTTCTTTGTGTTTTTTTCTGTGTTCTGTATGTTTTTGGTTTGTTAGTTTTTGTGCGTTTTGTTGTGTGATTTCTTTGGTAAAAACATAATGATATTGGACGTGAAAATGGGTAATAAAGCAAGTAAGCCTGACACCCCTTTGGACTGTGTTTTAAGGAACTGTGATGAACTTTCCCCCCCTTTGTCAAGCAGGATGAGAGAAGCCCCTAGCTGGTTGCCTGGAGCACACCCACTGCAGAGGGCAATGCCTGCTGGTGACCTAAGAACTGAGTATCTCTTAGGTGAAAAAGTGAAACTCCTTTAAAACCTCTTGTCCCTCCAGATCAAGAGAGTCACAACCTTTCGGCAGAATCCCCTGTGTTTCTCCTTTGTTAGCAAAGCAGTAAACCTCCCTTTTTCTTTTTCTCAAACGCTGTCCTCATTATTAAATTGGTATTAATTGGCTTCAACATCAGGAACCAAAATTTAAGTTACAAATTTTGATACCCTCCCCCGGACCCTGGGACTTTTTGAGAGCTGACTACTGAAATATTAGGAGACGGAGCGTGCTCGGGGTGGAACTGAACCAGAGGAGCTAATCCTGTAAGTAAAAGGAGGGACTGAAGGACTCCCAGCAGCTGCCAAAGCCCTGTTGCTTCAGAGAATTCCCTCCTTCCGTCCCTGCACTGTAAGAATTATGCCACCTCTGTCTTATTAAAAAAGAGAATAAGAAAAAGGGGACACTAAATGCAGTAAAGTCACCATGGAGACCCTTGATTTCACATTTCAGGTTGCTCCTCTTTGAAAACATCTGTTCCCCTTGTGGGGACATCTATCGTGCTACAGGTGTAGGAGATTTTTCTCTTATCTGTTATGTTTTAAAGGCTTCTGTCTGTCAGCCATAGTCTGGAGCTCCTTTCTGTCTGTCTTGTGTCTTTGTTTCTGGCCCTTAAAGACATGTGCAATAATGTGTTCATATTATAAATTGTTTCTTGGGAATGATCTTAGCTCAATGTGTGTCTAAATGATGACGTTTTATTGTAACAATCTGGTATCTGAATGGGTTTTTGAAGCATTGTACAATCTTGCAGTTAAAAGTCTGGTTCATATAATTGTTTAGTTTATGATTTTAGATAATTCATGCAAGAGAACTTAAATACTTAGCATGGAAAACTAAAGAACGCTGTTTCCAAGTTGGCAAGTAACTTCCCAAACATTCAGTCTTATTTTTCACCAGTTTTGAATTGGGTAGACTGGGAAAATATCACAGTGTGTACCAGTGCATTAATTTGGAAAAGGATAGTAAATCATAGTATGGTATCTGTTGACAGAACAAGATGTAAAGATATAAAATTTTGTGAATTGTAACTTAAAATTGTACCATAATTTTCAACATCCAAACCTGAAAATTATGGTTAAAATGCCTTAGGCCTGAGGTGTCTGCTCAGAATAGCAGTTTTTCCCTGCTCCTTCCAGACCTCAGCCAGGCCTTATGTTGAAATGCAAATGAAAGAAGCCTACTAGCTCAGTAGGAGACTGATCTGAGGCCTAAGGGGGGGGGAGAAAAAATTACATTGTATGGTATTTACTAATAACTGCCCAGTCACATTTTCTAGGACTCTTATTTTTTTTCCTTAGATTCTGTATTGTTTTTAACTCATGATTTTTATCCTACAGACCTAGGTTAATGTTTTTCTGATCAGTTCTATCTTTGACCAACAGTGGAGTTTTTGAAACATTGCAATGGAGATTTCACCTGCGAAAAGCTACAAGGCCTTTACTATAATTATGTGTGCACACTCTTGTTATGTGTTGTATGTGTATATATACATATGTCCGTATATCATGTATATTATATACAAATTAACATACATAAGGAGCGCTCATAAAAAAAGGAGCACTCACAAAAACAAATTTTAAAAAGCGGATTCAAAGATCTTTAATTTACGTGATTTAAATGGTTCACTTTAAATTGGATAAACAGATAAAAATAAATGTTTTTAAATTTAAGCTTACATGTTTTTCTAGGTGTTCAAAAATCTAATAAAATATTAATGTCGACAAAAGGTCTAATATGCCTTGGTTCTAGGACTTTTCCTTCAACAAAAAAATGGTCTACACTGTTCAATACTTTTGTCTAATATTTTGATAAATAAATAAATTAAATTTGATATTTGATTACTCATTCATGATTATTCTTGTTAGATATGTTATTGATTTACTAAGGTCTGTATAAGTTTGTTCTAAAGTCTCTATAAGATTGTAAAAATCAGTCATGTGTAAAAGACACAAAAATTTCTTAAAACATACGTTTACCAATAACATTGTGTTTATTAAGTTTTATTTTTCTAGAGCAAGCAACCATAAATATTAAACAACTTATTAAATACGATCTGTTATTTTAGAGCACTGTACTGCCATTTCTTTAAAAGCTAAACTTGGTTAATGTAGAAACATCAATGCAATTGTGATGCTATTAATGTGCTCATATCTTCCAGGAATACAAGTCTCTAAGGTAGAAACTTTAAAAGAGCATTATGTGAAGCTGGTGTTCTGAAGTTGTATGGTAAAAAAAAATATATTGGGCATTTATTTACCTTTTATCAATAAGATATGTAAACTTTTATGTTACTTTTTACATTGGGGAACAATTTGAATGTATTTTTATGTTAATGAGAGCCTTAGCTATGAAAAGGATAAAACTTTCAGCGTTTATTTTATTCATGTTTTAAATGTTATATTATATGGTGTTAACTAATGTTCATGTGACCTCAAACAATTAATGTTAACTTTTTAAACTGATATTTAAAAACAAAGATCATCTTTAGAACTAAAACACTTAAGATTTATAAAGAGCCCTGCCTTACTTGAGATAAGGCTCTGTGTCCCAACTTACTACATGTGAGAATGACTACGAAAGCAGTGGGTCAGATGTTATTTCATTTAAAGTTACATTCAAAAGTTCTTTTTTTTTTCATATCAAGATTATTAGGATCTCAAACAAGAAATATAATAAATAACTCAGCCTAAAAATTCAGGGTAGCTATTACACGAACTAAGTATATTTACTCTTGTTAATTTTATTTTGTAATTTCCTTATAAGTGATCTAAAGATTCCCTGTTAGTGTTTTACAGAAGTGTTGCTTTAAGAACACAACATGGGTTAATTAAAGATAACAAGTCATCACCAAAAGACAGACAGAAAAATACAGATCCCAATTAATAAAAAGATAAATAATTTTAAATTACAGACATTAAAGCCCAGTACTCTTAATATAAGGCTGCTAAAATTTATTTGCTGGATGTTTAAAATTAGGATTTAAAATTAAAGTTAAATGAAAAGGGCCAAGAAAACCAGTATTTGATTCTTGCCCTCTGAGTCAGTCTGTATCCAGGGAACAGGGGACTTCCCTAAAGAGCTTTGCAACTCTGAGCCACTGGAGAACAGAAAGCCAATCAGTGCATTTTCTATGAAGAAGACAGTCATCAGAGAAGGGAGACATCCCTGATGCTTCCGAGGGAAGCCACAGGGTCAAGCAAGACCTGGACACACCTAGCGAAAATGGCACTAGCAGAACTGAGAAGCTGCTCTCAAGTTTCCCCAGGAATGACTCCCGTAAAAGCTCAGCTGACTGTTCATAATAGATAGAAACAAAAGTCAGTTTGACTGCTTCATCTTAAACATTTAGGAAAGACAGTTAAACGCAAAATACAGCCATTCCTGGGCATTTTAAATAATAACAGTAATAATAATATTTTAAGGTATACACTTTATGTTAGCCTCCCAAAATAAATAAGACTGGAGGCTACAAAGAAGGGTTCTCAGAGAGGAATGCCTGATAACTATAAAAAGAGACTATCAAGAGGAGCTGCCAGAGGCAGAAGTTTTTAGTTTAAGGCCTACAGATATTCCTAACCTACACAGGTAATATTGGAGTTTGCTAGTACAATTATCCAGCCTTGAGTAACAGAATTAAGGGTTTCTCTATTAGACACAGAGGTCATACTAGTAAAAGAATTTTGCAGGATCAGATGGTATTAAATTATAACACTGTATTTTATGGGGAGGGACAACTGCAACCCTAAATGTTAAATATTAAGTTGACAGTCCTGATAACTGGGGATATTTAAGACTGGTGAGGGAACTTCTATACAGTGACATGTTCCAGCTGCTGCAACATTTATTCAGTACTCATGTATTTTGTTTCTCTCATAGAAGAACCCATCCCCAGATGACTTTACAACCTGTACTTCCCCAACCAGACTTCAAACCGAACTGACTTCGAAAAGGCAACTCATGTCTCTCAGACCGTACCCCCTCACTTCACCCTCTCTCAGCTCAGAAGAAGTCAAAATGAGTGACGCCTCGCTTCTTACTACAATGGAGCCAAAAATAAATAGACTATCAATATAAGTAATTAATTAAGTCAGTAAAATCAGGGAGACCGGTTTTGGGTGAGTTCAAAAAATGGGGAGACTGTTACCTGAGGAATTAAATTTCCCTCAGTGCTCGTCCCCTACCCTATCAAAGATTTGAAAGGGACACATTAGAAAATGGGGGAATGATAGACCCAACCTGATATTTTATTTAAATTGGAGCCATCTTGACACAAAGCCATGAAAAGATAATTTTGGCTTAACTATAAATTACAGCAAATTCTGAACCTGCTTTGAATGCCTGCCCATGCCTTGAACTCACCCATGCATGGCTCTCTGACCAGATAACAGCCCTCTCTGAAACTTTATTTACACCTCATAAATATTGGCCTTCCCTGGCCAGACGACACTCTCTGAGGCTCTAATGGTTCTCATAAATTCTGATGTTGGGGCCAGCAAAAAAAAAAAAATGTAAACTATCATTAGTGTGATGCTTGTCAGAGTTCTGTTATCTGTAACCACCCTTTTCTGTAACATTCGGCGCTATAAAGCCATTCTGTAGGAAAGGTGGGGTTGCTCTCTTGTTCCCACGGTTTTGGGAGGGAGACACAGCCCGGGTGGTGGAAATAATAAGTTTGCTTTAATTTGATTTTAATTGGAGTCAGTGGTCTTTTCTTGCGTCCTGGTCTAAAAGGTAAACACTCCACCAACATGGAGCTCTGCCTGCCTAAAGACTACTTGAGAAACTGCCTCTGAGGATGGGCACTTGACATATATGTTGTTGTCAGGAGCTTTAGCTTCCATTCTAAGGAGACCATTAAAGCTGAGTCTGAATCTATGTGACCTGGAGGACATTGTTTCTTATTTTCCAAATAACATGAGGCAGCAGTGCTGACTTCTCTCTTTGTAGGTAAACTGTGGCCACTGAAAGCTAAGTGTCTCAGCATGTGGACTGTGAAGCCATTTGGTCATCCTCCACTTTTCATGGTGTTTCTTGCTGCTGCACTGGGAGTTTGGTATTTGCTTCACGAAATACAAGGAGTTCAACTGGGACACAGTGCTGGAGGGAGTCCTGTCACGTGTGGTGGGTCAGGGTCTGCAGGAGAATGCACCAACCAGGCTTCTATTCCACATAGCTTTTCCCCTTAACCATAGCAACCTGATTCTGAACATTGCCCTGAAACATCTCCATATAACAAGATGCCTTTTATGGAGAGGATTCAGACATATACGTGATTCCTGTCTGCACCATGTCAGCCACAAGCCATTTGGAAGTCAATGACAGATCCACATGGCTTGACAAGAGATGCTTTATCACACACCTGCACATCACAGCTCTGGGCCCACTACTCAGCAGCCTCCAACATACTGGTATCTGTGTTATACACCGTTTTCATGAAACCCAGTCAATCAAGGCACTGTCTGGTACCCTCATGATCAGCAACAGGACATCCAAAGATTCTCCAGGGCCACCTGGTCATGGGAATTTCAAAAATTTCATGGTATTTATCTAGCCATTTTTCAAGGATGAATTTGGGGAAACTGTGGGTTTAAATTCATTCAGGAACCATTAAATTTTGAAGAAGCACATTTCAAGGAAAGCTCTGGTGAACTCTCAGAGGCAAGGCTTCCCAAAGAGTGGCCCAAAGGACACATGAAGCCAGGCCCATTGAGGTCTCCAATGTAAGGTCCATGTATGTTTTGACTCTCAACTATGGCGGCCAATCTTTCAGAATAAAGTCATGTGATATCCAGGCTGAGTTTGACAGTACTCTTTGGAAAGCCACCCTTTTCTATATCTCAGTTTTCAAGGGTGAATCTCATGCATGGCCACCTAAAATCCCAACACAATTCATGGCAATATTTCTCTGAGGTCAGTTCCATTACTCAGTCTCTATGGGAAATCACACCATAGTTCAAGCTCAGGTGGACCCAGGCATCTTTACCAACCACCACACAGCTGACCACAATTAAAACCAAAACACTCCCACATGGCCCTAATCTTCTTCCACATATACACTCATCATAACCTCTGGCTGGAGGTTTCCATGAGGGGCGCAGCCCAAGACACTGTCCAAAATAAGCACACTTGTGCCTCATTTGCCTAAAGTCAGCTTGTCCTGGACACCCTTCCTGTGAACAAAGAGTGATCAATTAGTCCTGCTCTATAACTGCTCCGCTTCTCCAATTTGAGGCCTACTGACTGTCTGGTATAGATTCTTCATGAGAATTTGTGTCATGAGAAAACTCAAGCACCTATCGGCTAGCCTCTAGAGGGCTTTGAAGAACTCATTTGACCCAAAGAATTCCTATTTTCACTTGATGGAGGTCAGGAAGGTTACAAAAGATGGCGAGACACTTCATCCACAAAGACTGCTCTTTTGGCCATTTTGGTTATGAATGCACACTTGGAAACTTTCTTTAGATGCATCAGATGCTGACAATCTAAGCCACTGCCTCACAAAGGGCCAAGAGGCTGATTCAGCCACATCTCTTTCCAAAGCAATTAAGCAAAGAGCCACAGGTGATGCCCATTCATTTCCGTTTGTAAACTGTTTTCTTCAGGCTTCAAAAAGGGGTGGCCTGAGGCAAAGACCTTCCTGACATTCAGGACAACAGAACAATAGGTAAGCAAAAAGCCCAAAGCAGTGTTTCTCCACTGAGACTTTACTGGTCACACAGAATTCTGAGTTTTTGAGATGCTCCCATTCCCTTCAGCTATTAAGTACATGCCCATGTCAGAGAGCTTGGAGGTGGTGCATATCTTGGAAACAAAACCATGAGGCTATTCTGGAGAGTGGCCCGTATTCAAGAAGAAGAGAGAAACTTAGGAAGGTAGTAGGTGTTGCCCATCCATAAGGCAAGCCACTCTCCATTCTTAAATTGGGCAGGATGAATGCTGGGAAGCTTTCTACCAGACAGGACACAACCATTGATGCATTCTCTTTTCAAATGTCTATAACCATGTATACAGTGGGATACACAGACATAGAAACACTCATGTTGTCAAACAAATTTCTAGAAACATTCCACTCCAAACAAACAAACCGACTTATTCTCAGAACATGAGACTAAACAACAAACTCATAGGGACACCCACAACAGCACCTCCTTCCCCCAAGTATGTCTGTGACTATCCTCAGTGTCCTCTGACTGGTGGGCCATACTATGTTCCCCGAAGTGGCCTGTTCTGTCTCAGATCTGGTCTTCTTTGCCAACTCTTTGAAGTTGTCAGGAGCCATGGTTGAGCCACTACCTGCTTTCTCAGAAAAGGCTTCTATTCAGACCTCTCCTGGCATTTGTCCATCATCACTTAAGTAGGTACCAAGAAAGACTGACTCTGTCCTTGATAAATCCAAACAATTGAGACCACTGGGACTGGGACTGGGACTTCTCTGGGTGCCTGGCAGTCAATCACCAAGGAAGTGTGGTAGGTGACTTCCTTCAGGAAATGAATGAGGTCACTGCCTTGGCAACCACTTTGTACTAACAGTTGCTTCCAAGGGTCCCATGAGATGGAGTCTGCCCCTACTTCCTGTGACACTTACACAAGTTAGAATGGTATATCAACCACAGGCACCCAGGAACAGCTCTCCACACAGGCCTGGGCCTGGTTTGGTCCATTTAATCTACATTAAGAAGAGAGAGGCTGATTCAGTCACATTCCTTCATCCTGACCAGGTTGTTTGACATGGAAGTTGACTTTTGCTCTCTCACATGTTTCATAGGTGCCTACATCTTCTTCAGGGATGATTTCTGCATGGAACTTTGAGGTTCTCAGCAGGTGGAAGATCGCCTACATTCCTGTATTGTAAGATCAACAATTTCCCTGTTCTTTTGTAAAGTTAGATTGAGGGAAGAGTGTATGGTTAAGGTTAATAACAGGTTCGATTTCGATTAGGAATCATTTTGCAGAATAAATAATGGTATTGGAAACCTGTGATATTTACATGAGTATGTGGTGAAATATAAGTATGAAAACAGAAATCTAGGTAAGATTTGAAGTCCATAAGGGCGTTGGGTGGCATGGACCCCATCCTTTGAAGCAGGAATGATCAAATAGCCCTGCTGCTAATACTGCTCTTCTTCTCCAATTTGAGGCCTAGTGACTGTGAGGTATATATTCTTACTGTGATTTGGAGTCATGAGAAAACCCAAGCACCTATGGGCTAGCCTCTTCAGGTCTTTGAAGAACTCATTTGACTCAAAGGATTGCTATTCTCACTTGAAGGTAGTCAGGAACTGAAAAGGTCATCGAACGTTGGAGGAAAAGACCAACAAGAAACTGTCTCATGCCAAAAGAAATGGTTTATTGGGGGTCCAGCATCTGGGGCTCAGAGCTCACTCCAGAGGAGGAAAGAAAAAAGATCCCCGAGAACAACTTGAGCAGAGTTTATATACATTCTTTAGAGAGGGCAGGGACTTTACATACATCATAGCCTCCTTTAGGAAATCATCATACGCCGCAGGAAAATCAAATAGCAACTCTAAAACAAGATTAGCACATCCATTGGCGGGAACAGGTCGGGCAGGGGGTGATTTTTTAGCCCTGTGAAGGGGTATACATTTAAACTGGTTGGTTGAGGCCCTGAGATGTATTCGTGCTGAGCTGCAGGGTTTCTGGGAAGGGGTTGTTTAGCTACTAGGTGGTCAGGGAAGATTTCAACACACATCTAATGGGCAGTTCTGGGAATTGTCTTAACTGCCACAGGAATTTCAGGTTCTGAGTGCAGCTTGGAAACTTTACAAAACCTGGTTCTTTACGTTTCAATTTAAATTTCTTTTATTCTTTCATTTTCCACTCCTTTTTCTGACTACTTTTAATCTTAAAAGTAATGAATCATAATTATTGCGGGTTCTCAGATTCTATTTCTTCCAGTGGATAGTATTTTTATCTGATTACCATGAGTTTTTTCCTGCCCAATCTGAACCTGGAGAAAGGAAACTATGCAGTTTAGCAAACAAGGTCCCACATTTAGTAACACCATAAGAATGATCAGGGGTCCAGCTAAGTCTGATAAAAGTTTAGTTAACCAAGAGGACTGGGTAAACCATGACTCAAAACACCCTTGTTGAATCTCCCTTTCTCTCTGGTGCTCTTCAAGGCATTTTCTCAATTTACTCATGGATTCTTTAAAACTCCACTATGGTCAGCATAAAAACAGCATTCTTCTCTCAGTGAAGCACAGATGCCCTCCTCCCTCATGAAGAGGAGGTCTAATCCTTGCCTTTTCTGTAAAACAACCTCAGAGAGAGAGGTTAAGGATTCCTGCAAAACTGTGATGGAGGTCTCTAACGTTTTCAAGTCTTGATCTATTGCTGTTTCTAATCGGGCCATTTGTTGTGACCCATGGATCATAGCAGCTGTTCCCGTACCCACTCCTGCAGTAACTCCTATCCCCAGTAGGATGGCTAGAGTAAGAGACACTGGCTCCCGGTGAAATCAGGTTGTTAGTCCCCCTAGTAGACCTTCAAATTATTCTGCATCATCATAGAGCACCCTGGGGAGTATCTGCACCATTACACAATAATTTACAGAGCTATCTAATACCTGGGCTAAAATGCAAGGAGTTCTGATTGTGTGGAGTTCAGTACCATAATGGTTCCTTTAATTAGTTCCCAGGGGGAGGAGTCAGCTGTATTCTGGACTGGGAAAGTAGGCAAAGACCGAAACCAGGAAGTATGAGATGGTAGAGGGGTTCTGGTAGATCTAGGCATGGGAGGTTTAGGAGGTTTAATTCCTGGCTTGAGGGGATTGGGCCCTATTGCTGTGGGCTTTTCTTCCTTTTTAAGCTGGATGGTGAACCAGAGAGCAAAGTCATAACCAGGGCCATAAATATAAAATCGCATTCCCCTAGTATTTCCCATAGGCCATGTTGTTCTGAGGTATCCCCTTCCTTTGGAAGTGAAAGTTATTTGAGGGGGTAACATAAACTATTCTTTCCACAGCGAGTTTTTGACACCGCTTGGCTAGCGGCACATTTCTTGGGATCAATCCAGGTGTCATTTGGTCCTACCTGAATCATACTGTCTGGAGAGTTTGGGTTCCACCATGCACTCCCGTTTGTTCACATCCCCAAGATCTACAATAAAAGTCAATGGGTCCTCCACAGGTTTGGGCCTGTTTGCAACTTCGGAAATCAGCTGGGCACACATAAAAATCAAGACTGGCTAGTTTACACCTCAGTTGGGGAGATGACATCCATAATTCATGGGGTAAGGTGGTCTATGTTGCCCTGGTTTGGGTTTGAGTGGGATATGTGTGGGGTCCTCTATGTCAGGGAGATCCCAGTCAGAGAGGCCTATAACAAGCTGACAAATGTCTCGGTGGAGAGATGGCCACCTAGTCCATAAGGCGGCTGTATGTGAAATAGACCACACTACTTGCCCAGTAGGATTTATAACTTGCCATTGTTGCTGAACAGGCTGATGGGGATTAGGAATGCTGGTGGCCAGGGGAAGAATCCATAGCCCTATCCACACGACAGACACGCAACTTGAGAGGGTTACCAGTCAGTTTCAGTTTCCAGCCTGAATCTGTACAGGGCACAGGCTTGAGATGTGAGGCATGTATCCAGGAAGTGATCCCATCCAATTTCACCACTGTAGGTGTTATAAGAAACACCTGGTATGGTCCTTTCCAGCGGGGTTCCAGGGATGACACCTGATGACGTCTCACGTAGACTAAGTCTCCCACTTGATAACAATGTGGGGTTTCTTTGTCTCCAGGCTGATAAGCAGTGGCCAACTATTTCCACTGGTATTGCTGGGTGCTGGGTTTGTTCAAGGGCTTTAAGTCTGTCAAGCAAGGGTGTGTGAAAGGAATCATTAAGTCTCGAGTTGGGGTTAGGTCCCTTACTGGAGGAGGGGCACCATAGAGAATTTTATAATTGGTGAGGTTACACAAAGAGGCATAGAGGTTATTTCTTGCAGGAAACAGTGCATAAGATAGGAGCATAGCCCAATATTTTATGCCGGTCTCCAGGCTTAATTTCGTTAAGGTCTCTTTGATGGTTCTATTCATCCTTTCTACCTGTCCTTAGCTCTGGGGTCCATAAGCACAATGTAACTCCCAATTAATCCCCAGGGTCCTGGCGAATCCCTGACTTACTTGGGCTACAAATGCCGGTCCATTGTCGGACCCTATTACCTTAGGCAAGCCGGACCTTGGAAAAATGTCTTCTAGGATCTTTTTGACCACCATCTGAGCCGTTTTTTTCTTCATGGGGAAGGCTTCGACCCATCCTGAAAAAGTACCTACAAAGACTAGGAGATATTTAAGTCCATAACTTGCTGGCTTAATTTGAGTAAAGTCCACTTCCCAGAATTGTCCTGGTCTGGTTCCTCGTAAGTGCTTCCTGCAGGAAGCTTGGATGGGTAAGTATTAACTAATTGACAGACTTGACAAGCTCTAGTCACCTGCTCAGCTATTTCTTTCCTCTTTGAGTCAGTCAATAATAAGTCCTTTCTTCGGTCCTTTAAGAGTGGCTACAACTTCTTTGAGTCTAACTGGGTGAGCTAGTGTAAGTCTTTGACATAAAGGTGGGCTTTTTGAAATTGTAAACTTGGCTCTGTAGGGTCCCAGAGTTCTGTATCTGTCTCCTCAGATGATAAGTTGCCTGAAGGTTCCGGAGCTGCCAAGTCTCCTGATTTTTGTTCGCCCCCCATGTGGAAAAAGTTAACAGAGTCACTTCGTTTAGGGCTGGCAATTAAGCTTCCTCATCTGCCCTTCTGTTTCCAACCACCACGGGGTCGTTTCCCTTCTGGGGCCCTGGACAGTGCCCTATAGCTAGTTCTTTAGGGCCCTGCACTGCTGAGAGAAGGTGGAGGATCTCATCTTCATTCTTTATTTCTTTCCTGGAAGAGGTTACTATTCTCTTTGCTGGTAAATAGCCCTGTGCAAATGAGCAGTGGCAAATGCATAGCGGCTGTCAGTGTATATGGTTGCCCTTTTGCTTGTTGCTAGTTCCAATGCTTTCGTAAGAGCAATCAGTTCTGCTTTTTGGACTGATGTCCCTTCTGGGAGACCAGAGGACCAGATGACATTAGTTTTGCTAAGTACTGCTCGTGCAGCCCGCCGCTTACCGTCTTGGAGAAAGCTGCTGCCGTCCGTAAACCATACGACTTCAGGGCGAGGCAGTGGCTGATCCTTCAAGTCTTGTCGTATACTGGTTTTCTCTGCCAGTATGTTTTGACACTCATGAGCGACGGGTCCTGATGATACTTCTGGCAGCAGTGTAGCCGGGTTGAGTGGAGCAGGGGGTCCCAGCATTATACTGTCTTTGTCAAGCAAGAGGCTCTGGTAGTGCTTAATTCTGGAGTTTGATAGCCACCTCTCTGGAGGCTGGCAGATGATGCTCTCCAGGGCATGGGGGACTATAATGGTGAGCTTCTGTCCCAACGTTCATTCATGAGCATCTTTTATTAGAAGGGCTGCCACTGCTATAGCTCTTAAGCAAAGGGGCCACACGCTAGCCACTGGGTCCAGTTTTTTTTATAAGAATGCTACTAGCCATTTCCAAGGTCCCAATGTCTGAGTGAGCATTCCCCGTGCTATTCCTTTCTTTTCTTCTATGTAGAGATTGAAGGGTTTATCTACATCTGGTAGTGCTAAGGCTGAAGCAGAGAGCAGCACCTTTTTTTTGACATTATCAATAGCTTGTTTGTACTCAGGGGTACATTGGAAGTGGGCATCCCCTTTTATCAGAGTGTATAAAGGTGCAGCCAGAGATGCGAACACAGGAATCCATAACCTGCAAAAGCTGGCAGTCCCAAAAAAACTCTCTGAGTTGTCTCTTATTAGAAGGGGGAGGTATCTGCACAACGGTTTGTTTTCTGGGCTCAGTGAGCCATCGTTTGCCACCCCTAAGAGAATAACCCAGGAAGATTACTTCTTGCTGACAAAAGTGGGCCTTTTGGCAGAAGCCCTATATCCAAGCCGAGCAAGCTCGAATAATAGTGCTTGGGTCCCAGACTCAGAGTTCTCCTTGGTGTCGGCTGCCAGTAGCAGATCATCCACATATTCGAGTGGGGTGACTTCAGGGTGGGCAGTTCTGAAGTCGTTGAAGTCCCTGTGGAGGGCTTCATCAAAGAGAGTGAGGGAGATTTTGAACTCCTGTGGGAATCTAGTCCTGGTTAATTGGCCAGATGTTCCAGTTTTTGGGTTTATCCACTTGAAAGCAAACAGCAACTGACTGTCCTTATGTAGGGGCAAGCAGAAGTAAGCATCTTTTAAGTCCAGCACAGTGTACCATTCCCGCTCCGGATTCAGAGTGCTAAGCAAATTATATGGGTTGGGTACTGTGGGGTGAATGACCTGCACTCTTGCCGCAGTCTTTTGCTGGGCACAAATCACGAGTCTCCACACAGCTTGTAGATTCAAACAGCAATTCTTTATTCCCGAACTCACACCGGCCGTCTACAAACACGTTCTGGGGGAATCCACGTTCTCTTTCCAAATCCACTCCTGCCTAAATCCACACCGCATGGGCTTCTGTCTCTCAAAAAATACTGTTTGACCCTAAGCACTCAAGAGGAACTCAGCAGCAGGATACGCCCTATTCCAAAAGAGGAACACCCTAATCTCCTATTACTAAACTGCCCTATTCTAAAGGGGAAACACCCTACTCTCCTATTATGCTAAACTGCCCTATTCTAAAGGGGAAACACCCTACTCTCCTATTATGCTAAACTGCCCTATTCTAAAGGGGGAACACCCTAAACACGGATCCTGCCCTGGTCCTTGAGCAAGGTCACCTTTCAGAAGTCCTTCCACTAGACAGCATGGGAGTAAGCTGGCAAGGAATTTGTCATACCTACTTGGCTGATGGCTCCCAGCACACTCTGTTGTTGATCTCTCTTAGGTCTTGAACAGGATGGTAGTCCCCAGTTCCTAGCTTTCTAACTGGTAGCAGCGGGGTATTCCAGGCTGATTGACAGAGCCTTAAGACCCCAAGAGTCAGGTATTTCTGAATATGGGGCCTTATCCCATCCTTAGCTTCTTTGCTTAGGGGATATTGTTTAACACTGATTGGAGAGACAATCAGACATACAACACAAAACACAAATGTGCAAACAAACGTACAACATATAAGATAATAATAAAGGCCTTGTAGCTTTACCTAGGTGAAATCTCCATTGCAATGTTTAAAAACTCTATAGTCAAAAAAAAATAAAACTGATCAGAAAAACATTAACCTAGGTTTGTGTGAGCTCAAAAAATAAAAATAGAACCTTATGATGTGGGAAAAATGCAATAATAAAATAGATATTGAAAAAAGCATCCTGGTTAATCACAGTCGCAGATGTAAGAATGGCCAAGCTGGAGTTCTGGATATCAGCTGTTATGGATTTGAGTCAAATTATCTTCTTTTTGATCTGTAGAAATCGTTTTGGTTAGTCTTTCTGGAATCCAAATCGGCTGCTGTTCTCCCTGTGGAAACACACAAACAGAGCCCCGACTCCAGACAATCACTGGGTCTGGACCTTTCCATTGTCCTGTTAGAATATCTTTCCATAGAACTTTAGGCTTATGCACATTTTTTGGATACATATGCCTTTCCGCAGCACTAAGTCCTGATGAATCCAAATTTAAAAAGTTTAGAGTAAAAAGGGTTATTTTAAGTTTATCTTTGGGGGATATATACCCCTTTCCAATTCCCTCTTTTTGTTTTAGTAAGTACGTTTTAATAGTTTGATGAGCTCTTTCAACTATGCCTTGTCCCTGTGGATTGTATGGAATTCCTGTTATATGAGTAATACCAAATGATGAGCAAAATTGTTTAAAAGAGGTAGAGGTATAGCCAGGACCGTTATCAGTTTTTAACTGTTTAGGAACGCCCACAGTGGCAAAATTTTGTAAGCAATGAGCTATAACATCTTTAGTTTTTTCTCCGGCATGAAGGGAGCCCATCAAAAATCCGGAAGAAGTATCAACTGTAACATGTAAATATTTTAATTTTCCAAATTCTGACAAGTGTGTGACGTCCATCTGCCAAATATGGTTAGGTATCAGTCCTCTAGGATTGACTCCAAGATTAACTTGTGGTAAAAAGGTCACACAATTTTGACATTGTTTTATTATATGTCTGGCTTGTTCCTTAGTTATTTTAAAACGCTTTTGTAAAGTATTAGCATTAACATGGAATTTTTTATGAAAATTCGTAGCTTCTTCTAGTGTAGAGAAAATATGTATGTCATGTGTAGTTTTATCTGCTAAATCATTGCCCAAACTAAGGGCTCCAGGCAATCCTGTATGTGCTCTAATATGTCCTATAAAGAATGGATCTTTTCTGTCCCAGATTAGACTTTGTATAGTGGAAAACAAAGAGAAAACAGTAGAAGAAGGGGAAATCCTACCAGCATCTTCAAGAGATACTATAGCATTAACTACATACTGACTATCAGAAAATAAATTAAATACAGAATCTTTAAACATTAAAAAAGCTTGTAATACTGCATTAAGCTCTACCTTTTGAGCTGATTGTTTGGGTACTAAAAATGTAAAAGTTTGATCAGGGGTAACTACTGCTGCTGTACCATTACTTGACCCATCAGTGAATATATTTGGAGCATTCATGATAGGGGTTTTTCTTGTCATTTTTGGAAAAACTACAGGATGCTTAGACCAAAAAGACAACAAAGGATTAGATGGTAAGTGATTATCAAATGAAACATTAGATTTACACATGATTATTGCCCAAGTATTTAACTCATTAGCTAACTCATCAATTTGATCCATAGTATATGGAGTAATAATTTTATTGGGAGAAATTCCAAACACTCCCTTTGCTGCTTTTATTCCTTTGAGTATTAATTGTCCTACAGCCTCAGGATACCTAGTAAGAATAGTGTTAGGAGAATAAGATAAATGTATCCACAATAATGGACCTTCTTGCCAAAATACTCCTGTAGGAATATTTTTTGTTGGTAGTACAATAAATAATAAAGGCAAACTTATATCAATTCTATCCAAATGTATATTTTCCATATATGTTTCAATAATTTTCAATGCCTTTCTTGCTTCAGGAGTTAACATGCGAGGTGAGTTTGGATCTGATGGACCTTTTAGAATATCAAATAAAGGTCCCAACTCTCCTGTTGGTATGCCTAGATAAGGCCTTATCCAATTTATGTCTCCCAATAACTTTTGAAAGTCGTTAAGTGACTTGAGTTGATCTACTCGTATTTGAATTTTTGGTGGACGGACCATGGTTGAGGATAATAGAACTCCTAAATAATTAATTGGAAAATTTAATTGTACTTTATCTATTGCTATCTCTAGATTATAATTTTTTAATAAGTTTGTAAGTGTGGCATAACATTCCAGCAATATGTTTTTATCTTTATGTGCCAATAATACATCATCCATATAGTGAAATATTTGTCGTTCAGGATTTTGATTTCTAAGTGGCTGGATTGCTTTATTAACATATATTTGACACATAGTTGGACTGTTAGCCATCCCTTGAGGGAGTACTTTCCATTCATATCTCTGATCAGGACCTTCATGATTTAATGCAGGGATAGTAAATGCAAAATGTGGACTATCCTCGGGATGAATTGGAATTGAAAAAAAACAATCTTTAATATCTATGGCTAAAACATGCCAGGTTTTTGGCAAAGCAGACAATTGAGGAATCCCTGATTGAGCAGGTCCCATAATAACCATTTCATTATTAATGGCTCTTAAATCTTGCAATAATCTCCATTTACCAGATTTCTTTTTAATGACAAAAATGGGAGTATTATGGGGAGATATGGAAGGTTGTATATGTCCTTCTGCTAATTGTTGTTTGACCAGATCATGGGCTACTTGTATCTTTTCTTTAGTCAGGGGCCACTGAGGAACCCACACTGGTCTTTCTGATTTCCAAGTAATTTTGATTGTCTCAGTGGCCCTTTCTGAAAATCCAACCCATGTCTGTCTGTTCCTTGATCTATTTGAATTGGTGCTGCTATACCTTGTCCTTGTTTTCCTAATCTTTTTTCTTTCCTAAAACCTTGTCTAGCCCTAGTAGTGGGGGCATTAGGATTGATGTTATTTGTTAACGTCAAACCTAATTGATCTAGGACATCTCGTCCCCATAAATTTATAGGAAGATGATCCAATACATAGGGCTGTATAGTTCCCTCACAACCTTCAGGATCCTTCCAATCTAATATCATTGCACTTCTATGGGGATTAGTAGCCACTCCTAGGCCTCGAAGCGTTTGAGTGGCTTGTTGTAATGGCCAATGTTTTGGCCATTCCTTACTAGATATGATGCTAAGGTCTGCACCTGTGTCCAGTAGCCCATTAAAGTCGTGTCCTTGAATATTTAGTTTTAACATTGGGCGAGAATCTAAATTTAAAGACAACATAGCCCAATCTACACCTGTGGAGCCTAATCCCCTGGAACCTCTTTCTACACTATGACTAGGAAATTTATTATGTAGGCTGGGTATTATTAACAACTGTGCTATTCTGTCTCCAGGTGAAATTACTGATATACCTCTTGGAGAACTAGCTATAATTTTTATTTCACCTACATAATCGGGATCAATTACCCCGGGACTTATCATAAGTCCTTTTAATGTAGATGAACTACGTCCCAATAATAAGCCTACTGTCCCTTGGGGAAGAGGTCCTTTTATTCCTGTGGGAATGATTTGAATTCCCATCTCTGGAGTTAGTACTGCTCTGGCAGAGGCGCAGATGTCCAACCCTGCGCTCCCTCGGGTTTGTCTGATGAGGGATTTAATGGACAATGTGTCCTGGGCACTACTCTGATGGTGTTGCTGGGTTCCTCCACTGCCCCGTATATTTGTGGTTGTGGGCCCCGGAGCATTGGGCCCGGCTGTCCGTTTTTTGGCAACGGAGCCTGATGCCTTTCTCCACGGTATCGTGGGTAAATACCTGGTCCTTTTCCGTTTTTTGGTAAGGGAGTACCCTCTATGGTAGTTTGAGAACGGCATTCATTAGCCCAATGTCTCCCTCTACGGCATCGTGGGCAAATACCCGGTATTCTATTTCTTTGATACCTAGTTTTGTTAAATCCTCCTCCTATGGGGCAACTCCTTTTAAAATGTCCTGTTTGTTCACAATCATAGCATGTTTTTGGCCTGGTATCTAAAGCCTGTTGTACTGCAGCTGCCAAGACTTGCCCTTGTTCATTAATATCTCTACATAATTTAATATATGTGTTTAAATCTTCATGTCTCCATGGTCTAATAACCTCTCTGCAGCAACGATTTGCTTGGTCATAAGCTAGTTGTTTTATTAATGGCATTGCTTGTTCCGTATCCCCAAAAATTTTGGCAGCCGTTTGAATTAGCCTATCTACAAAGTCAGCGTAAGGTTCATTAGCTCTCTGTATTACCTTAGATAGCTGACCTTGTAAATCTCCATGTCCTTGTAAAGTCTTCCATGCCCTAACTGCGTCTGCAGCAATTTGTGCATATATAGCAGGATCATATTCAATTTGTTGCCGCTGACCCTCATAAGGTCCTTTTCCTAGCAACATTTCTAAATTTCTTTGAGGGTAACCGGCTGCTGCATTTCTCCTAGCTGTCTCTGCACAAAATTCCTCATTGGCAACCTTCCATAACAAATATTGTCCTCCATTTAGCACAGATTTACACATGCTAGCCCAATCTGCTGGCGTCATGTCCAAGTTAGTAATAGACTCGACCATGCTCACCGTGAAGGGAGCTTGGGGACCATAGGTTGTTACAGCCTCTTTTAACTGCTTCACTGTTTTAAAATCTAAAGCACGGTGAATTCGCTGCCCTCCTGCCTGTTCAAGTACAGGACATGCTAATCTTTGAGGTCCTGTCTCAGGATCCCATTTATCAACTACGGGGTTTGAGGGCCACTCAGCTGTCTCTATCGGTGGGGCTGTTGGTTGAATTAAACCCTCTTGTGATAAAACGGAGTTAGTAACAGCCTCCTGTTGTGGCCTTTTTCCTAACAACCCCTTTTCCTTTAAATTTTCTTCCTCTGTCTGACTAGCTGGAGAGACCTTCTCTTTTGCTTGATCTAAAACGTCTTTCACCATGTTCTGAACCTCTAACAATTTACTTAACATCTTTTCAGTTTGTTTTAATCTACTATAAAGATAACGCAACCCAATAAGATAACACAAAACAAAACCGAAACTGAATGAAGCAAAAACAGAATAAAAAATCGTTGTATCAATTTTCTCTTCCTCAGGGCCGACAAACTTCAAACCTTTAGTCAACCATTTTTTCCAGTTTGCCTGAGAAATTTCTAGGGATAGGCAGCTTGAAAGAAAAACAAAATAAATCAAAAGAAGAACACATTGTTTTCTGAAATGGTCACCCATTCTCTCGCCTTCCCTCAGGGGCGAGCAATTTCACTTACCTTCAAGTTTCAGACGTTCCGCGTACGAGCCACCAAATGCCGCAGTCTTTTGCTGGGCACAAATCACGAGTCTCCACACAGCTTGTAGATTCAAACAGCAATTCTTTATTCCCGAACTCACACCGGCCGTCTACAAACACGTTCTGGGGGAATCCACGTTCTCTTTCCAAATCCACTCCTGCCTAAATCCACACCGCATGGGCTTCTGTCTCTCAAAAAATACTGTTTGACCCTAAGCACTCAAGAGGAACTCAGCAGCAGGATACGCCCTATTCCAAAAGAGGAACACCCTAATCTCCTATTACTAAACTGCCCTATTCTAAAGGGGAAACACCCTACTCTCCTATTATGCTAAACTGCCCTATTCTAAAGGGGAAACACCCTACTCTCCTATTATGCTAAACTGCCCTATTCTAAAGGGGGAACACCCTAAACACGGATCCTGCCCTGGTCCTTGAGCAAGGTCACCTTTCAGAAGTCCTTCCACTAGACAGCATGGGAGTAAGCTGGCAAGGAATTTGTCATACCTACTTGGCTGATGGCTCCCAGCACACTCTGTTGTTGATCTCTCTTAGGTCTTGAACAGGATGGTAGTCCCCAGTTCCTAGCTTTCTAACTGGTAGCAGCGGGGTATTCCAGGCTGATTGACAGAGCCTTAAGACCCCAAGAGTCAGGTATTTCTGAATATGGGGCCTTATCCCATCCTTAGCTTCTTTGCTTAGGGGATATTGTTTAACACTGATTGGAGAGGCAGAGGCTTTTAATTATACTGCTATTGGAGGTTGTTTAAGGGCTAGACCTAACCCAGCAGTTTCTGCCCAGACATTAGGATAATCTTTTATCCATTTCTGTGCGAGTTTGCTTTGTTGATCAGTCCTAGGGGACACGAAGAGTGATGTTCACCTTCTACGGACATAGTCAAAGCCGTGACTATGGGAGCTTTTACTGAAGGCTTTAGAAACTCCACTTGGGGACCATCAGGGATAAAGGTTATTCTAGACCAGAGTTTGGTAAGCAGATCCCTGCTCATCAATGGGGCTGGACATTCTGGGATTACTAGAAAAGAGTGTGGACTTTTCCATTTACTAGGTTCATAATCCTCTTTTTTGTCCAAGCCTGATATCTACTGCCATTAGCCCCTTGAACTAGGGATCATTTATTTATTTATAGGGGGCCCAGTGGGGTCTTAAGGGCTGAGTATCCTGCTCCTGTATCCATTTCAAAGTTCACTGGAATCCCCTCCACTTCAAATGTTACCCTGAGATCGGGGAGGGGATCCAAGCCCCGACTTTCTTAGTCCTCTTCTAGAGTCAGCATGGCGGGCTCGTGTGGCTGCTCCTTTTTGGGCCACTCTTTGGCTCAGTGTCCTTTTTCTTTTCAGTAGGCACATTGATCTGATGCCAGGGGCAGCCTTTGGCGTGGGCCCAGGTATCCCTTTCTGTCTCCCTGCATTTAACCTTCTGGAGTATTTTTTGCTGTGAACAAAACCTTAGCCAATGCTTTAGTCTGCCTTTTGCTCCTTTCATCCTTCTTTTGTTCCCTTTCCTTCTCTCTCCTCTGTTCCTTCTCTTCCTCAATTTCTCTCTTATAATATACTGTCTCAGGTTCTCTGACTAAATCTCTTAACATCATATCTTGTAATCCATCTAGACATTGTAACTTTCTCTTAATATCTAGGGCAGCCTGCTCGATAAAGGCCATTGCAACAGATGCCTTTTGGTCCTCTGCCTGAGGATCAAAAGAAGTATATTTCCTTTATGCTTCCATAATTCTCTCCTGAGACATACAGGGAGACTCATTAGGCCCTTGGATAATCTCTCTTACATTGGCCAAATTAGTCGGCCCTCTGGTGGTCGCTTGGTGACCCGCTATACCCGCTATTAGAGCCCGGCGATAAGTGGACAGATGCTACCTACCTTCAAAGTTGTTGGGTTCCCAGTTGGGACGGTTCATTGGCCCGTAGGGACGGAGAGGGAGAATCACAGGGGATTCTGAGTTTTCTATTATCCATCACCGCCGGGTTCCTTTAGGTGGCCCAGCTTCCTCCAGGGGAGGAGGGGCTGCTGCTGCTGCAAGGAAGTCCCCTGGAGGGCTTGAGTCTGGCGCAATTGCCTCTAGCAGCTGAGAGGCTGAGTCAGTGGCGGGAGGATCATCTGGAACATGTTGGGGGTTGGGGAGCGAGGGTAGAGAATGAGGAGGGGGAAGAGTATCCAGTCTTGTGACTCAGGGAGAATGGTGGGGTGAGCGGGAGTTGTGGAAGGTTTGAATGATATAATCATGAGGGAAGGGGTATATGTCTGTTGATCTGGGTGGCCACGTGGCCCCAGCTAAAAGACAATATCTCTGACTTTTCGCATTAGAGGGAAGTGGAAGGATCCTTCTGGTGGCCATCCGACTCCCCTAATGGGCCATTCTGAAGCTCAGAGAGTCTGCCAGCTCTGGCGTTTTACTGAAAAAGAAAGATTCTGGGCCCTTGAGCGGACATCAGTCCAATGATCAAGGGTCAGGGACAGAGGCATAGAAGTGCTTTGTCCCATAATGGAAGTTACTCAAACAGGGACAGTGAAGACACAAACTCGACACACACAATGACAAACAGTAAACGTTTACCATGAGTCCAAGACAACGATTAGAACTGAGTAACTGGCAAAACCTGATGGGGTTAGACAATAAATACAGACAGTAAACTCAACCTGAGTTCAGGACAATGAACAAAACTGAGTAGCTGGCAAAACCTTTTGGGCTGGAAAACCGAATCCTGAAGCAAAATATAACCCAGTTGAGGAAACTACTATTCCTTGATTTCCCTAGTCCTCTGGAGTGCCCCCAGGGACGTGACCTTTGGCTCTGTGACACTTCTGTCAGCCAACATAGGAGAGACCTAATGCCCTCACCCACAGCAACTTTGCCACGCCTTAAACGGAAACCCAAAACAAGAAACAGGCGCCTTACTTACCCTAAGAGAAGTCAGTTGGCGTCTTTGGTCCGCTGCTGCCGAATATCTCACCTGGGGCCTCCAGATGAAAAGGTGGGGCGAAGGTCGGAGAAAAACACCACCAAGAGACTTTCTCATGAAACAGAAAAGGGTTTATTGGGGGTCCAGCATGCTGGAGCTCAGAGCTCACATCAGAAAAGCAAACAACAAAGAGCCCAGAGAACAATTTGAGCAGAGTTTATATACATTCTTTAGAGAGGGCAGGGACTTTAAATACATCATAGCCTCCTTTAGCAAATTACCATGTACCCTGGGAAAATCAAATAACAACTCCAAAACATGATTAGCACATTCATTGGCGGGAACAGGTCGGGCAGGGGGTGATTGGTCAGCCCTGTGAAGGGGTAGACATTTAAACTGATTGGTTGAAGCCCTGAGATGTATATGTGCTGAGCTGCACGGTTTCTGGGAAGGGGTTGTTAAGTAACAAGGTCGTCTGGGAAGATTTCAACTCACATCTAATGGACACATCAAAGAATTGTCTTTACTGACTCAGGAATTTCAGGTTCTCAGTGCAGCTTGTAAACTTTACAAAACCTGGTTCTTTACGTTTCAATTTCAATTTCTTTTATTCTTTCTGAACTTTACAAAGGAAGGCCAGAGACTTCATCCACAATGGCTGCTCTTTTTGCCATTTTGGTTTTGGATGCATGCATGGGATCTTTTTTAGATCCATTTTGTGCTGATATTCTAAGCCACAGCCTCACACAGTGTCAAGAGGCTGATTAAGACACATCCCTTTCCAAAGCAATTACTTCTCTGAGGTCAGTTACAGAACTTAGTCTCTGAGCAGAATCACACCAGAGTTCAAGCCCAGATGGACCCAGTCATCTCTTCCAACCGCCACACAAATGACCACAATTAAAACCAAAACACTCCCCCAAGGCCCTCATCTTTTTTCATATATACACTCATCATAACGTCTGGCTGGAGGTTTCCATGAATGGCGCAGTCCAAGAGAGTGTCCAAAATAAGCTCACTTGCCCCTCATTTGCCTAACCTCAGGGTAGCCTGGACACCCTTCCAGTGAACCAGAATTGATCACATAGGTCTGCCGTTAATACTGCTCTGGTTCTCCAATTTGATGCCTACTGACTGTCAGGTATAGATTCCTTATGTGATTTGGAGTCATGAGAAAACTGAAGCACCTCTGCAGGGCTTGGAAGAACTCATTTGACACAAAAGATCACTATTCTCACTTGATGGACATCAGGAAAATAACAGAGGAAGGTGAGAGACTTCATCCACAATGACTGATATTTTTGCCATTTTGCTTTTGGATGCACACATTGGATCTTTCTTTAGATCCATCAGGCACTGAGAATCTAAGCCATAGCTTCACAAAGGGCCAAGAGGCTGATTCAGACACATCCCTTTCCAAAGTAATTAAGCAAAGAGTCACAGGTGATGCAAATTTATTTCCATTTTAAAACTGTTTTCTTCAGGCTTCACAAAGGGTGGCCTGAGGCAAAGACCTTCCTGACACTCAGGACAACAGAACAATAGGTTAGCAAAAGGCCCAAAGCATGGTTTCTCCACTGAGAGTTTCCTGGTCACACTGATATCTGAGTTTTCTGAGATGCTCGCCATTCCATTCAGCTAACCAGTACATGGCCATGTCACAGAGCTTGAAGGTGGTACATATCTTTGACACAAAAATATGAGCCTATTCTGGAGAGTGGCCAAAATTCAGGAAGAAAACAGGAAATTAAGAAGGTTGTAGGTGTTGCCTTTCTATAAGGCGAGCCACAGTCCATTCATAAATTGGGAAGAATGAATGCTGGGAAGCTTTCTACTAGACAGGACACATCTATGGATGCATGCTCTTTTCTAATGTCTACAACCACAGACACACTGGGATACACAGACCTAGAAACACTCACCTTGTCGAAGGACTTTCTAGAAACAGTTCACTCCAAACCAAACAAACAGCCTTTCCTACCTATTCTCAGAACATGAGACAAAACCACAAACTCACAACCACACTCAAAAAGTCACCTCCTTCCCCCAAGTAAGTCTGTGACTATCCGAAGTGTCCTCTGACTGGTGGGCCATACTATGTTTCCCCAAAATGGCCTGTCCTGTCTCAGATCTGTTCTCCTTGTCCAACTCTGTGAAGTTGTCAGGAGCCTGTGCTGACCACTACCTGCTGTCTCAGGAAAGGCCCATTTTCAGAGGTCTACTTGAATTTGGCCATCCTCAAATCTTTAGGTACCAAGAAAGACAGACTCTGTCCTTGTTAAATCCAAACAAGTGAGCCTACTGGGAATGGGACGGGTACTGGCTCTTTGTGCCTGGCTTCCTGGATCCCAAGTTCAGAGAGTTCCATCCCCCAAGAAGTGAGGTAGGTCAATTCCTTCAAGAACGGAATGAGGTCACTGCCTTGGCAACAACTTTGTCCTAACAGTTGCATTCAAGGGTCCCTTGAGATGGAGGCTGCCACTACTTCCTGTGACACTTTCAGAAGTTAGAATTGTATATCAACCATAGGCACCCAGGGGAAGCTCTCCACACAGGGTTGGTTTGGTCCATCTTCTTTATATCAAGAGGAGAGAGGCTGATTCAGATACATTCCTTCATCCTGACTAGGTTGTTTGCCTTGGAAGATGACTTTTGCTCTCTCAGGCCCTTCATAGCTGCCTAAATCTTCTCCAGGGATCATTTCTGCATCAACCTTTGAGGTTCTCAGCAGGTGGAAGATCCCGTACATTCCTGTATTGTAAGACCAACTCTGTCCCTGCTCTTCTGCAAAGTTAGATTGAGGAACAGTGTATGGTTAGGGTTAATAACATATTCTATTTGGGTTAGAAATTATTCTGCTGGACAAATAATGGTATTGGGTACCTGCGATATTCACAAGAATATATAGGTGAAATATAAGTATGAAACCAAAATTCTAGGTACGATTTGAAGCCAGAAGGACATTGGGCCCTTTAGTGGTATACTTAGCTTTGAATTATGTTCTGCACAGATGTCTCAGATAAATCAATATGCAATGGCATAGGACCTTGTACCTTGGATGATTGAATGTTCAAGAGAACATCCAGTCAAAAAGGAATAGTCGGTAGGAATAGGAAGATGGTCAGTAGGTTTAGAAAAAAGAGTGAGTATAGGATTTGGACAAAAGGTTCATTAGCAATAGGGTTTCGGGTAGAGAGTGAAAGTAAATATGAGCACATATAAAGAGTCAGTCACAATGATGAACTGGGGAAAAATATGTAGGAAAGCAGATATTAATAGAGACATTAGGAAATCAGACAAAGTATAATGTGAGTGATAGGATTAGGCATTTTCAATATGGTTGAGGTGGAATATATAATCTTAGGAAGAAAGAAATATGTAGTCACCAATAGGATTGATATTTGAGAGCATTAGGCAACCAGGACATGGTTGTTTTTAGTAATCCATGCTCACTTTTCATTTTGCTTTGGTGAAAGGTTAATAAAATAGGTATTTGTCACTTCCTGTTTTTCTTTATGCTTAACAAAACACTGTTGAAATCTTGAGAACTGTTTGCTAATTTTGTTCCCAAAATGTGCTGTCCCCAACTGCCAAACTGCAGAGTGTACTCCCTCACCCGTTTGCACAAAAACTGCCCACTTGCCCTGACCCATCAATTAATTTCCCTCCCTGCCCTCTCCAAAAAATTATATAAGCTCTGTTTAAGTTGTTCTCAGGGCTCTCTGCTCTAGTCAAGTGAGCTCTGAGCCACAGCATGCTGGAACCCCAATAAACACTTTGCTGTTGCTGAGTGAAAATGGTATACTGTTCTGTACTTAAAAGATGCTTTCTTTTGCTTGCCTCTGCATAAAGATAGTCAGTTGCTGTTTGCTTTCGAGTGGGTAGACCCAGATAACGGAACTTCTGGTCAACTAACTTGGACTAGACTCCCACAGGTGTTCAAAACCTCCCCCAGTCTCTTTGATGAAGCCCTCCACAGAGATCTCAACAACTTCAGAATTACGCACCCCAAAGTCACCCTGCTTCAATATGTGGATGTCCTGCTACTGGCAGCTAACAACAAGGAAAACTGTGAGTCTGGGACCCAAGCACTATTATCCAAGCTTGCTCAACTCGGGTATAGAGCTTCTGCCAAAAAGGCCCAAATTTGCCAGCAAGAAGTAATCTTCCTGGGTTATTCCCCTAGGGGCGGAAATGATGGCTCACTGAGCCCAGAAAACAAACCGTTGTGCAGATACCACCTCCATCTAACAGGAGACAACACAGAGAGTTTCTTGGGACTGCTGCCTTTTCAGGTTATGGATACCTGGGTTTGTGTTCTTAGCTGCTTCTTTATACCCGTTGTTAAATAAGGATGCCCAATTCCAATGGACCCTTGAGCACCAGCAAGCTTTTGATAACATTTAATAACACTGACACTGAACTCCTCAACTTCACTGAGCCCAGCCTGCAATTTCAGAAAGCCCTACACTACGTTAAAAATGTACATCAACTTACTCACCTTGGTTCAAAGAAACTGCAGGCATTCCTGAAAGATCAGGAACAGAGATTTCGACTAACTTACTCACAGTGAAAAAAAATAACTGAACCGGTAACAAAAGCCTGTCGGTTCTGTCAATTGGTTAATGCTTACCCTTCCAACCTTCCTGCAGGAAAGCACCTACGATGAACCAGACCAGGACAATTCTGGGAAGTAGACTTTACTGAAATTAAGCCAGCAAGGTATAGACTTAAATATCTCCTAGTCTTTGTAGATAAATTTTCAGGATGGATTGAATCCTTTCTCACAAGAAAAAAACAAAAAAAAAAAGCAAAAAAAAAAAAACCGGCTCAAACGGTGGTCAAGAAGATCCTGAAAGATATTAAGATATTTTTTCAAGACAAGGCCTGCCTAAGGTAATAGGGTCTGATAATTGAACGGTGTTCATGGCCCGGGTAAGTGAGGGCTTAGCCAGGACCCAGGGGATTAATTGGAAGTTACATTGTGCTTCTAGACCCCAGAGCTCAGGACAGGAAAAAAAAAATAAATTGAACCATTAAAGAGACCTTAACGAAATTAAGCTTAGAGACCGGCATAAAATATTAGACTATGCCCCTGCCTTATCCACTGTTTCATGCAAGAAATACTCCCTCTGTTTCTTTGTGTAAACTCACCCCCTATGAATTTCTCTATGGTGCACCTCCTCCAGTAAGGCATGTAACCCCAACTCTAAGACCTAACGATGCCTTCCACACCCCCTTGCTTGACAGAATTAAATCTCTTGAAAGAACTCAATGATACCGGTGAAAACAGCTGACAACTGCCTTGCAACCTGGGGACAAGGGGATTCCACATTGATATCAAGTAAGGGACTTCATCTACATAAGACAACATCAGGTGTCATCCCTGGAACCCTGCTTGAAAGGACCATACCAGGTGCTAATTATAACACCTACAGCGGTAAAAGTAGACGGAAACACTTCCTGGATCCATGCCTCTCATCTCAAGCCTGCGCCCTGTCCAGACTCTGTCTGGAAACTGGGAAAGACTGGTAACCATTTCAAATTGCATATTCGCTATGTGGATAAGGCTGTAGACTCTCCCCTTGGCCACCAGTACACCTAACGCTCATCAGCCCATTCAGCAGCGATGGCTTATCACAAATCCTACTAGACAAGAAGTATGCTCTAACTCGTATACAGCTCCCTTAGGGACCTGGTGGCTAGCTCTCCACCCAGACATTTGTCAGCTGGCTATAAGTCTTTCCTATTAGGATATCGCTGATGAAAATCCCACTAAAATTCAATTAAATCCCTTCCATACCATAGATAATGGAAACAAACATTAGGGATTTAGGGACACGTGAGCCAGATGCAGGTTGGCTAGACTAGATTAGTATGTTTGCCCAGCAGACTATAAAAGCCACAAACAGCCATGGCTGTGTGGAGGGAAAGCCAACTTCTTCTGTAAGTGATGGGGATTTGAGCATACAGGGGCTGCCTGGTGGAACGCAAAATCCTCATCAAATTCAGTACACAGCATTGGCCATATTACCAATTAGACAACCAAAACTGATGGCCCCCAGAGGAGTCTCTAGATCCTCAAATTCTGTGTTACCTTTTTAACTTCTGCAAGTGCTCAAGAGGATGAAAGAAAATTCCCCTATGTGGAGGCCTTTTACCTCCTTCGCTCACTTCCTGAACTATGCATCTCCAATAGATCCTCACCCTCAGGCTTCTGCTCCAGACTCTCTACTGTCAGTCCCACCTCAGCAACCTGATTTCTCTCCTCCAGTCACTAGATCAAAAACCCAAACCTCCGCCAGTTCTCAGATCATTGCTCCCTTGCTGAGGTAGCAGGTACTGAGGTACCCCTCTAAACACTCACTCCTCTCTTCTCCTGTCAGTGCCTACACCCGGTCTCCCCAGGTCCTCTTACCAGGTAACCCAAAGCTCAAACCAGCTGAGAAGAGCCCTCAGACCCCTATCCAAGATGTAATAAAAATGGCCTTTAAAGTTGTTTTGTCATCACTGAAAACAGGTTACTAAGAATTTAAAATCCCTCCCAGGCTTTCTGGGATACTCACTCCCGTCTTCCCCTCTGTTCTACCTGTTCTACTGCTCAAGATTTTGTTCCTAGGAAAATCCCAAACCCCTTTTCCATTATGCTTTTTCATCTCTCTTTTCTCATTCTCAGATCCCAGGAGCTGCTCTCATTCCTCGCCTTCCCCGTCTTTCCCCTCTATACCAGGCCCACAGAAAAATCTTAACTGAACTTCTCCAGAAGTCTTCACCATGGATGACTTTAGAACTTTCAGCAAAAGAGTCCCTATAAAAGAATTCAGTGTAGATAAACTTGCTCTTTTTCTGTTGCCCTGTTATACTTGGCCACTGCTTGGAAAAATCAGCACTTCTAAGCTAGACAACCCCTTAATAGTTTTTCACACAATATGTGAACAAGGCCTCTGGCCTTGAGCTGGGGCTTCACAGAGATGGCTACATTTCTAAAATAAAAAATACCAACTCGGCTTCATGGTAACAGCTGAAGGAGGATAAAAGAAAAGGAAGAAAAAGCTCTCCCCCTCCCAGGTGTTCTTGAAAAGTTAACTTGCCCAGAACAGAGGAAATAACAGAAAAAAAAATCTTTTTGTGAAGTTCTGCCGACTGTGAACTTCTGAGCCCCTTTTCTTTCATGTTGGGTACAAAATTTTGAAACTACCTAAACTTGGGGTTCAGGGCGTTAATTGATTACAACAGAAGCAATGCACTCTGAATCCGGTTGCAACCAAATAGCACTATTTCCCTGTTTTCGGTGCTATCTTAGGTGCCTTGCCTTGTTTGTCCCTACAACAGTATAATTCTATATACTTAAACATTGTTTATGTTTTCATGAAATGGTCAACAGATGTGATTAATTGTGTAATGGTGCAGATGTTTCCCAGAGTGCTCTATAATGATGCAGGTTCATTTGAAATTCAAACAGGCGGGCATACAACACGGTTCCGCTGGGAACATATATCCCTAACTTTAGCCATCCTATTAGAAATAGGAGTTGCTGCAGGGGTGGGCACAGAAACCCCTGCCCTAGTCCATGGGACACAACAAATGACCCAATTAGAAGCAGCAATAGAACAAAACTTAAAGATAGTAGAAACCTCCATCACAGCTTTGCAGGAATATTTATCCTCTCTGTCTGAAGTTGTTTTACAGAACAGTCGAGGGTTGGACCGCCCATTCATGAGAGAAGGGGGCCTTTGTGCTGCATTGAGGGAAAAATATTGTTTTTATGCCGACCATACTGGAGTTGTAAAAAAAATCTATGAGTAAATTAAAAAGACACCTTGAAGAGCATCACTGAGAGAGGCCCAAAAAGGGTGGTTTGATTCTGATCCATACATTCCCTCTGGTTAACTATGTTTTTATCAACCATGGCCGGTCCAATAATAATCCTCATATTACTGCAAAGTATAAAACCCTGTTTGCTCAAACGTGTATTTTTTTTTCTCCAAGCTCAAATTGGACAAGTTAAACTTATGGTAATAACCCACTTGCAGACATAGAATGTGACACCAGCCTTGATCACTTTTATAATTATAAGTAGCCAGAAGAAGAAGTGGGGAATGAAAGGTTAACAAAATAGGTACTTGTAACTTCCTATTTTTCTGTATGCTTAACAAAACACTGTTGAAATATTGAGAACTGTTTGCTAATTTTGTTCCCAGAATGTGCTGTCCCCAACTGCCAAATTGCAGAATGTATTCCCTCACCCGTTTACATGCAAACCGCCCACTCACCGTGACCCATCAATAAACTTCCGTCCCTGCCCTTTCCAAGGAAAGAATATAAGCTCTGCTTAAGCTGTTCTCAGGGCTCTCTGCTCTATTTCTGTGAGCTCTGAGCCCCAGCATGCTTGACCTCCAATAAACCTTTTGCTGTTGCATGAGACAGTCTCTTCGTGGTCTCTACCTCTGATGCTCGCACGAACATTACTTGAATGATTGAATGTATAAGAGAAAATCCAGTCAAAAAGGGATAGCCAGTAGGATTAAGAAGATAGTCGGTAGGTTTGGGAAGAAGACTGAGTATAGGATTTGGAACAAAAGTTCTTTAGCAATAGGGGTTCTGTTAGAGAGTGAATATAAATGTCAGCACATGAGAACAGTCACAATAATGAACTGAGAAAAATATGTAGGAAAGCAGATATCAATAAAGACATTACTAAATCAGGCAAAGTATAAAGTGAGTGATACAATTAGACATTTTCAACAGGGTGAGTTTGAATATATAATCTTAGGAAGAAACAAATATGTAGTCACCAATAGGATTGACATTTGACAGCATAAGGCAACCTTGACATGGATGATTTTTGTAAACCATGCTCACTTTCTATTTAGGCTTTGGTACAATCTAAGTGTGACCTTTGCATTTGTGTCCAGAATTTTACTGTGATAAAATATATATGTAGATCTGGTGACACAAGTATTTCTTCCACCATTTCTGGGAGCAATATTTTGAAGGCATATAAATGGGTATTGGGTGTACAAAGAGGTGTACACTTTGTCCATGAATATAGAGATAATGCATGAATAGACCATACAGTGAATAAATAATATAACTGTTTCCACTTTAAATTATGGATTGAATTGATATTTGAAAATATATAAGAAATCTTATATTGATTTACAATCATTCATTCTAACCAGGTATACATCTAATATTAATATTATGGTTATGGTTTATCATGAAGATATGTTAGTTTTGCTTCAAAAGCGATTATGGAAATCCAAAATAATGTGTTTGGATAGAGTCAGTCACAATGCTGGCAATATGTGAACAAGGCCTCTGGCCTCAAATTGAGGCTTCACAGAGATGGCTACATTTCTAAGATAAAGAAGTTACCAACTGGACTCCATGGTAACAGCTGGCAGGGAGAAAAAAGAAAGAGAAGAAAAAAGCTCTCCCCCTCCCAGGTGTCCTTAAAATGTTAACTTGCCCAGAACAGAGAAAAAAAAAAACAGAAACAAAAACTGCTTTCTCTGAACTTCTGCAGACTGTGAACTTCTGAGCCGCTCCCTTACATGTTGGGTACAAAATTCTGAAACAACCTAAACTTGGGGTTCAGGGAAGTAACTGATTACAACAGAAGCAATGCCCTTTAAATCTGGTTGCAACCAAATAGGACTGTTTCCCTGTATTCGGTGCTATCTTAGGTGCCTTTCCTTGCCTTGTCCATCCCTTTTCTCATTTAAAGACCAGTCAAGAAACATGGAGAAATACATGTGTTCTGAAGCAGAAAGTGATTGATAGTGAAACAAATGCCTATAAATTTCCTAACTTGTGGATGAAATTTATATCCTATGATGTGCATTAATTGAAGAAATACTAATCTACCAGTGTTGAATAAAAATGAACGTCAAAATACACATCATGTCCGATTGGAATCTACTTGCATTAATATTAAACTGGGTCAGTTACTGTAGAAATATAGGATTCTTATGCACCATTCTCTGAAGTTAGTTTTCAGTACTAGGAAACAAATATGTATTTCAGGTGAATGAATATTTCTAAGAATAATCTTGTGAAAAGTTGATTATAAATCCACATACATGAATATGAATGAATTTGATGAGTGTAAAATAAGACACATATTTCATTTGTTGAAAAATCTGGAGAGTGTATATATATATATACATACACACACACACACATTAAAAACAGCAATATATATGCCAATTGAAATTTATAATGAAATATATATCATCGACAGATAGAAAAATATTTATTTTACTGAGCATGGATTTATGAATAATATTGTTCAAGTAGGAAGATCACCCATAATTTAAATTTTCGGTTCCAACATCGTTTAAGAGGAGTGATCCCTTACAATTTGTATCTGCCAAGTCAGCCACCTCACAAGAATGTACGTGTGGTACCAGGTAGGATTCTATCTGTGCATATAAAAATACAGGTGGTGAATAGGCTACAGAGAAAGGGAGAAAGTAATTCATAGGTGGTTAACTTTAAAAAAAAACATGGAGAACTATTTCAACAAAAAATTGACTAGATTTATAAATCCTACCCTATATAATGCAAAAGGTAAGTCCAACTATACACCATGCCTCCTCTGAAATGGTTGTATTTTCATTCTGTTTGGGTTATTTTTCTCCATCATATTAGTATTAGTAGTCAGAATATAGTAGGGTAGGGGTTAGTGTCAGGGATTCAGTATTTCGAATGGAAAATTGGAAAATGAATACAATGTGTATGTAAACATGTGCTACACAAAAATGTTTCCACTCTTATCCAGAACAATGCCTTGACAGTACCTTCGCTCCAACTAAAACATCATTAGAGGAGAAGAGTTAGAAAATCAGTGAAAACACATCTTGAATGGAATATGCTCAGGATTTTGAAACCTTGGAGGTGGTAGAGGAGTTTGCAAAAGTAAGGGACAGGGTGAACACTCCACAAACATGGAGTTCTGTTGGACTAAAGACTTCTTGAGAAACTGCCTCTGAATTTGGGCACTTGAAATATATCTTGTTGTCACAAGCTTTAGCTTCCTTTGTAGTGAGACCATCAAACCTGGGTCTGCATCTATGTGACCTGGAGGACACGGTTTCTTATTTTCTAATGAAAATGAGGCATCAGTGCTGAATTCTCACTTTGTAGGTAACCTGTGGACACTGGGGGCTAAGTGTCTCCCAGTGTGGGCTGTGAAGCCATTTGGTCATCCTCCAATTTTCGTGGTGTTTGTTGCTGCTGCATTGGGGATTTGGTATTTGCTTCACGAAATACAAGGAGTTCAACTGTGTCACAGTGCTGGAGGGAGTTCTGTGACAAGTGGTGGGTCAAGGTCTGCAGGAGAATGCACCAACCAGGCTTCTATCCCACATAGCTTGCCCCCTTGACCATAGCAACCTGATTCTGAACATTGCCCTGAAAGCTCTCCATATAACAAGATACCTTTACACAGAAGTATCTACTGGCTGCACCATGTCAGTAACAAGCCATTTGGAAGCCAAATGCAGATCCACATTGCCCCACCACATGTTTTATCACACACCTGCCAAGCACTGTTCTAGGCCCACTATTCAGCAGGCTCCAACGTACTGGCATCTCTATTCAACACAATTTTCATGAAACCTAGTGAATCCAGGCACTGTCTGGTGTACTCAAGATCAGCATCAGGACATCCAAAGGTTCTCCAGTGCCACCTGGTCTTGGGAATTTCAAAAATTTCATGGTATCTGTTTAGCCATTTTTCAAGGATGATGTTGGAGGCACTGTGGGTTTCAATATATTCAGGACCTGTTAAATGGTGAGGAAGCTCATTTCAATGAAAGCTCTGGGGAACTCTCAAGGGCAAGGCTTCCCAAAGAGTGGCCAAAAGGTCGCATGAAGCCAGGCCTATTGAGTTCTACAATGTGAGGTCCATGTGTTTTTTGACTCTCAACTATGGCTGCCAAGTCTTTCAGAATAAAATAATGTGATTTCCTCACTGAGATTCCCAGTGATCTGTGGAAAGTCAATCTGGGCCTAGATCTCAGTTTCCAATGGTCACTCTCATGTGTGGTCTCCTAAAATCCCAAAACAATTGATGGCAATACTTCTCTGAGGTCAGTTCCAGAACTCAGTCTCTAAGGGGAATCACACCAGAGTTCAAGCCCAGGTGGACCCAATCATCTCTTACAACTGCCACACAAATGACCACAATTAAAACCAAAACACTCCCACACGGCCCTCATCTTCTTCATAACCTTTGGCTGGAGTTTTCCATTAGGGGCGCAGTCAAAGACAGTGTCCAAAATAAGCTCCCTTGTCCCTCATTTGCCTAAAATCTCAGTGGCCTGGACACCCTTCATGTGAACCAGGAGTAATCAAATAGGTCTGCCATTAATACTTTTCCACTTCTACAATTTGAGGCTTTCTGACTGTGGGGTTTAGATTCTTTATGTGATTTGGAGTCATGAGAAAATCCAAGCACACATGGGCAAGCTTTGCAGGGATTTGGAGAATTCTTTTGACCCAAAGGATCCCTATTCTCACTTGATTGAAGTGAGAAACCTTACAGAGGAAAGCTAGAGACTTCATCCACAATGACTGCAATTTTTGCCCTTTGATTTTGGATGCACACATGGGATCTTTCTTTAGATTCATCAGGTGCTGATAATCTAAGCCACAGACTCACACAGGGCCAGGAGGCTGATTCCGACACATCCCTTTCCAAAGCAATTAAGCAAAGAGCCACAAGTGATGCCCATTAATTTCCATTTGAAAACTGTTTCTTAGGGCTTCACAAAGGGGTGGCTGTAGGCAAAGACCTTCCTGACATTCAGGGCAAAAGAAAAATAGGTAAGCAAAAGGCCCAAAGCAGGGTTTCTCCACTGTGACTTTTCTGGCCTAACTGATATCTGAGTTTTCTGAGGTGCTCGCCAGTCCCTTCAGCTATCCAGTACATGGCCATATCACAGAGCTTGGAGGTGGTACATATCTTTTACTCAAAACCATGAGCCTATTCTGGAGTGTGGCCAGAATTCAGGAAGAAAATAGGAAATTAGGAAGATAGCAGGTGTTGCCCCTCCATAAGGCAATCTTCTGCCTAATCATAAATTGGGCAGGATGAATACTGGGAAGCTTTCTACTAGACAGGACACATCCATTGATGCATTCTATTTTCTAATGTCTACAACCACGGACACAGTGGGACACACAGACATAGAAACACTCGCCTTGTCACATGACTTACTAGAAACAGTCCATACCAAACCAAACAAACCGCCTTTCCTATCTATTCTCAGAACATGAGACAAAACCAAAAACTCACACCCACAACCACAAAGGCACCTCCTTCCCCCAAGTAGGTTTGTGACTATCCAGAGGGTGGTCTGACTCGTGGGCCATAATATATTCCCCCAACATGGCCTGTCCTGTCTCAGATCTGGTCTCCTTAGCCAACTCTGTGAAGTTGTCAGGAGTCCGCGATGAGCCACTACCTGCTTTCTTTGGAAAGGCCAGTTTTCAGAGCTTTCCTGGCATTTGGTCATCCTCACAACAGTAGGACCAAAAAATAATGTCTCTGTCCTTGTTCAATCAAAACAAGCGAGCCCAATGGGACTGGGACTGGGACTGACTCTGGGTTACTGGCTTCCTGGATCAAAAGTTCACAGTGTTCCATCACCAAAAGTGTGAGGTGTGGTCATTTCTTTAAGGAACTAAATGAGGTCACTGCCTTGGCAAACACTTTGTCCTCACAGTTGCTTTCAATTGACCAATGAAACGGAGGCTGCCCCTACTTCCTTTGAAATTTTCACAAGTTAGAATGGTAGATCAACCATAGGCTCCTGGAACAGCTCTCCACACAGGCCTGGTTTGGTCCATCTTCTCTACATTAAGAAGAGAGAGGCTGATTCAGACATATCCTTTCATCCTGACCAGGATGTTTGCCATGGAAGATGACTTTTGCTCTCTCAGGTCTTTCATAGCTGCCTACATCTTCTCCAGGGATCATTTCTACATGGACCTTTGAGGTTCTCAGCAGGTGGAAGATCACCTACATTTCTGTATTGTAAGTCAAACTCTGTCCCTGTTCTTCTGTAAAATTAGATTGAGGGAACGGTGCATTCTTAGGGTTAATAACATGTTCCATTTGGGTTAGGAATCATTCTGTGAGATGAATAATGGTATTGGAACATGCAATATTTATAAGAATATATTGGTGAAATATAAGTATGAAAACAGAAATGTAGGTAAGACTTGAAGCCCAGAAGGGCATTTTGCCCTTGATTGGGATACTTAGCTTTGAATTACATTCTGAACAGTTGTCTCACATAATTCGATATCGAATGGCAAAAGACCTTTTACCTTGGATGATTGAATGTAGAAGAGAACATCCACTCAAACTGGGATAGTCAGTAGGTTTAGGAAGAAGAGTGAGTATAGGTTTTGGAACAAATTTCATTAGTAATAGGTTTTTGGTTAGAGAGTGAACGTAAATGTCAGCACATGAGAAGAGTCAGTCACATGATGAACAGGGGAAAATATGTAGGAAAACAGATATCAATAGACACATTAGGAAATAAGGCAAAGTATAATGTGAGTGATAGGATTAGACATTTCCAACAGGGTTGAGTTTGAATATATAATCTTAGGAAGAAACAAATATGTAGTCACCAATAGGATTGATATTGAGCATTAGACAACCTGGACATGGATGTTTATAGTAATACATGTTCAATTTCCATTTAGGCTATGGTACAAACATAAGTGTGAGCCTTGCGTTTTGTGTCCAGAATATCACTGTGATAAAATATATATGTAGATCAGGTTACATGAGTAATTCTTCCACCATTTTTTGAAGCAATATTTTGAAGATGTATAAATTAGTATTGGGGGTACAAAGAGATGTACCCTGTGTATATGAATCCAGAGAAAATGCATGAGTAGACCACACTGTGAATTAATAATATAACTAGTTCTACATAAAATAATGGATTGAATTGATATCTTAAAATATATAAGAAATCTTATATTGAAATACTATCATTCATTCCAACTAGTTATACATCTAATGGTAATATTATGGTTATGGTTTATCATGAAGGGTGTGATTTTTGCTTCAAAAGTGATTATGTAATTCAAAAATCATGTGTTTAGAAAGTAGTCTCATGAAACGACCAGTCAAGAAACATGGAGGAATACATTTGTTCTGAAGCAGGAAGTGATTGAAAGTGAAACAAATGCCTATAAATATGCTAACTTGTGGATGAAATATATATCATATGATGTGCATAAACTGAAGAAATAGCAACGTACAAGTCTTGAATAAAAATGAACGTCAAAATACATGTCATGCCCCATAGGAATCTACTTGCATTGATGTAAAACTGAGTCTGTTACTGTAAAAATATTAGGATTTGTATGCATCGTTCACTGAAGTTAGTTGTCTGTATTAGGAAACAAATATGTATTTCAGGTGGATGAATATTTCTGAGTATAATCTTGTGAAAAGTTGATTATACATCCACATATATGAACATAATAGAATTTAGAGAGTGTATAATAAAACACATATATTTTGAAAAATCTGGATAGGAGATATATATATATATATATATATATATATATATATATATATATATATATATATATACAAAAAAAAACAAAGACATTAAAAAGTAGCAATATGTATGCCAATTGAAATTCATAGTGAAATATATATCATCCACGGATGCAAAAATATTTATTATACTGAACATGGATTTATGTATAATGTTGTTCAACTAGGAAAATTAATCCAAAGTGTATGCAAAATTGTGATACAAAAAATCTTTCCACTCTCATCCTGAACAATGCCTTGACTTACCCTCACCTTAAGTAATTCACAATTATATGAAAAGAGGTAAAAAATCTGAGTACATATCTGGAATTGAATATGCTCATGATTTCACAACTTTGCAAGTGGTTGATGAGTTTCCAAAAGTAAGGAACAGGGTAAACACTTCACAAACATGGAGCTCTGCTGGACTAAAGACTTCTTGAGAAACTGCCCCTGAGGTTGTGCACTTGAAATATATGTTTTTGTCAGGAGCTTTACCTACCTTTGTTGTGAGACCATCAAAGCTGGGTCTGCATCTATGTGACCTGGAGGACATGGTTTCTTATTTTCCAATGAACATGAGGCACCAGTGCTGAAGTCTCTCTTTGTAGGTAAACTGTGGCCACTTCGGGCAATGTGACTCCCCGTGTGGACTTTGAAGCCATTTGGTCATCCTCCAATTTTCGTGGTGTTTCTTGCTGCTACACTGGGAGTTTGGTATTTGCTTCATGACATACAAGGAGTTCAACTGCCACACAGTGCTTGAGGAAGTCTTGTAACGTGTGGTGGGTCAGGCTCTGCAGGAAAATGCACCAACTAGGCTTCTATCCCACATTGCTTATCACCTTGACCATAGAAACCTGATTATGAACATTGCCCTGAAACCCCTGCATATAACAAGATGCCTTTTCATATAATGGTCTCCTGGCTGCACCAAGTCAGTCACAAGCCATTTGGAAGCCAATGGCAGATCCACATGGCCACAACACAGATGTATTACCACACATCTGCCCACCACTGCTCTAGGCCCACTACTCAGCAGCCTCCAACTTACTGGCATCTCTGTACTACACAATTTTCATGAAACCCAGTCAATCAAGGCACTGTCTGTTATACTTATGATCAGCAACAGGACATCCAATGGTTCTCCAGTGCCACCTGGTCATTGGGAATTTCAAAAATTTCATGGTGTTTATCTATGCATTTTTCAAGAATGAAGTTGGAGGCACTTTGGGGTTTCCATTCATCTAGGAACCATTACATGGGGAGGAAGCTAATTTCAATGAAAGCTCTGAGGAACTCTCATAGGCAAGGCTTCCCAAACAGTGGCCAAAAGGTCACATGAAGCCAGGCCCATTGAGGTCTACAACGTGAGGTCCATGTGTCTTTTGACTCTAACTATGGCTGCCAAGTTTTTCAGAATAAAATCATGTGATATCTTTGCTGAGATTTTCAGTTCTCTGTGGAAAGCCATCCTGGGCCTAGATCTCAGGTTTCAAGGGCAACTCTCATGTGTGGCCTCCTACAATCCCAACACAATTCATGGCAATACTTCTCTTTCGTCAGTTCCCAAACTCAGTCTCTAAGGGAAATCACACCAGAGTTCAAGCCCATGTAGACCCAGTCATCTCTTCCAACCGCCACACAAATGACCACAATTAAAACCAAAACATTTCCACATGGCCCTCATCTTCATCCATATAGACACTCATCATAAACTCTGGCTGGAGGTTTCCATGAGGGGCGCAGCCCAAGACAGTGTCCAAAATATGCACCCTTGCCCCTCATTTGTCTAAATTTAGGGTGGCCTGGAAACCCATCCTGTGAACAAGGAGTGATAATATAGGCCTGCTCTTAATACTGCACTGCTTCTCCAATTTGAGGCCTACTGAATGTCAGGTATAGATTGCTTCTGTGATTTGGCATCATGAGAGAACCCAAGCACTTCTGCAGGACTTTGAAGAACTCATTTGACCCAAAGGAATCCTATTCTCACTTGATGGAGTTCAGGACCTAACACAGGAAGACAAGAGACTTCATCCACAATGACTGATCATTTTGCCATTTTGGTTTTGGATGCACACATGGGATCTTCTTTAGATTTATCAGGAGCTGAGAATCTTAGCCACCCCCTCAATCAGGGCCTAGTGTCTGATTAAGACACATCCCTTTCCAAAGCAATTAAGCAAAGAGCCACACGTGATACCCATTCATTTAAATTTGAAAACTGTTTCTTCAGGCTTCTAAAAGGGGTGTCCTGAGGCAAAGACCTTCCTGACATTCAAGGCAACAGAACCATAGGTAAGCAAATGGACCAAAGCAGGGTTTCTCCATTGAGACTCTACTGCTCACACTAATATCTGAGTTTTCAGAGATGTTCCCATTCCCTTCAGCTATCAAGAACATGGACATGTCACAGAGCTTGGAGGTGGTACATATCTTGGACAATAAATCATGAGCTTATTCTGGAGAGTGGCCAGAATTCAGGAAGAAAACAGGAACTTAGGAAGTTAGTAGTTGTTTCCTATACATAAGGCAAACCACAGTCCATTTATCAATTGTGAACGATGAATGCTGGGAAGCTTTCTACTAGACAGGATACCTCCATTGATGCATTCTCTTTTCTAATGTCTAAAACCACGGACACAGTGGATACACAGACATAGAAACACTTGCCTTGTCAAAAGAGTAACTAGAAACAGTCGACTCCAAACCAAACCAACCACCTTTTCTACCTATTCTCAGAACATGAGACAAAACCATAAACTCACACCCACACACATAAAGGCACCTCCTTCCCAAAAGTGGGTGTGTGACTATCCAGAGTGTCCTCTGACTGGTGGGCTATACTATGTTCCTCTCGAAATGGCCTTTCCACTTTCAGATCATGTCTCCTTGGCCAACTCTGTGATGCTGTGAGGAGCCTGCAGTTAGCCACTACCTGCTATCTCAGAAAAGGCCCCTCTTCAGAGCTCAACTGGCATTTGGCCATCCTCACATCAGTAGGTACCAAGAAAGTCTTACTTGTACTTGGTAAATCCAAACAAGTGAGCCCACTGGGACTTTGACTGGGACTGGCTCTCGGTGCCTGGCTTCTTGCATCACAATTTCAGAGAGTTCCATCACCAAGGAAGTTAGCTAGGTCACTTCCTTCAGGAACTGAATGAGGTCCCTCTCTTGGCAACAACTTTGTCCTAACAGTTTCTTCCAAGGGTCCCTTTAGATGGAGGCTGCTCCTACTTTGTGTGACAATTTGACTAGTTAAAATGGTATATCAAAATAGGCACCTGGGAACAGCTCTCCACGCAGGCCTGGTTAGGTTCATCTTCTCTACATTAAGAAGAGAAAGGCTGATACATACACATCCCTTCATCCTGTTCAGGTTGTTTGCCATGGAAGATGGCTTTTGCTCTCTCAGATCCTTCATAGCTGCCTACATCTTCTCCAGGGATTATTTCTGCATCGAACTTTGAGGTTCTCAGCAGTTGGAAGATACCCTACATTACTGTACTGTAAGATGAACTCTGTCCCAGCTCTTTTGTAATTTTAGATTGAGGCAACAGTGTATGGTTAGGGTTAATTACAGGTTCGATTTGGGTTAGGAATCATTCTGCAGGATGAATAATGGTCTTGGGAACCTGCAATATTTATAGGAATATAGAGATGAAATATAAGTATGAAAACAGAAATCTAGGTAAGATTTGAAGCTCAGAAGTGCATTGGGCAACTGATTGTGATACGTAGCTTTGAATTACGTTCTGCATACATGTTTCAGAAAAATCGATATACAATAGCATAGGACCTTGTACCTTGGATGATTGAATGTAGTAGAGAACATCCACTCAAAAAGGGATAGTTGATAGGATCAGGAAGATAGTCAGTATGTTTCGGAAGAAGAGTGAGTATAGGATTTGGACCAAAGTTCATAAGCAATAGGGTTTCGGTTAGAGAGTGAATGTCAATGTCAGCACATGCGAAGGGTCAGTCACAATGTTGAACTGGAGAAAATATGTAGAAAAGTAGATATCAATAGAGACATTAGGAAATCAGGAAAAGTACAAAGTGAGTGAAAAAATTAGACATTTTCAATGGTATTGAGGTTGAATATATAATCTTAGGAAGAAACAAATATGTAGTCACCAATAGGATTGACATTTGAGAGCATTAGGCAACCTGGTCATGGATGTTTTTAGTAATCCATGTTCACTTTCCATTTAGGCTTTGGTACAGTCATACGTGTGAATTTTGCATTTTGTGTCCAGAATATTACTGTGATACCATGCATATGTAGATCAGGTGATATGAGTATTTCTTCCACCATTTCTGGGAGCAATATTTTGAAGATGTATAAATTAGTATTGGGGATACAAAGAGGTGTAACCTGTGTCTATTAATATAGAGATAATGCATGAATAGACCATACTGTGAATAAATAATATAACTGGTTCCACTTTACAAAATGTATTGAATTGATATCAGAAAATATATAAAAAATCTTTTATTGATATAAAATCATTCATTCCAACCAGTTATACATCTAATAGTGATATTATAGTTATGGTTTATCATAAAGTGTGTGTCCGTTTTGCTTTAAAAGTGATAAAGGAAATCGAAAATAATGTGTTTGGAAAGAAATCTCATGAAAAGATCAGTCAAGAAACATGGAGGAAAACACGTGTTCTGAAGCAGGAAGTGATTGAAATTGAAACAAATGCCTATAAATTTGCTAAATTGTGGAGGAAATATATATCCTATGATGTGCATAAACTGAAGAAATTGTAATGTCCCAGTGTTGAATAAAAATGAATGTCGATATACACATCATGTCCCATAGGAATCTACTTGCATTGATGATAAACTGTGTCAGTTACTGTAGAAATGTTAGGATTTGTATGCACCATTCACTGAAGTTAGTTTTCAGCACTAGGAATCAAATATGTATTTCAGGTGGATGAAATTTTCTGAGAATAATCTTGTGAAACGTTGATTATAAATCCACGTTCATGAACATGAATGAAATTAGGAAGTGTATATAAGACACATATATTTCATATTTTGAAAAATATGGAGAGAGTGTGTGTGTGTATATATATATATATATATATATATATATATATATATATATATATATATACACACACACACACACACAGAGAGAGAGAGACATTAAAAATAGCAATATATGCCAATCAAAATTCACCATGAAATATATATCATCCACAGATCCAAAAATATTCATTTTACTGAACAAAGATTTGTGTATAATTTTGTTCTCTAGGAAGCTCACCCATAGCTTGAATTTTCAGTTCCAACGGCGTTTATGAGGAGTGATCTCTTCTCTCAATTTGTATCTGCCAAGTCAGCCACCTCACAAGAATGTACGTGTAGTACCAGGTAGGATTCTCTATGTGCATATAAAAATATATGTGCTGATTAGGCTACAGAGAAAGAGAGACAAGAATTCACATATTTGTTATCTTTAAAATCACATGGACAACTATTGCAACAAAAATTGTCTAGATTAATAACTCCTAACCTTTATAATGCAAAAGGCAAGTCCAACTATACACCATGCCTCCTCTGAACTGTTTGTATTTCGATTATGTTTGGGTTATTTTTCTGCCTCATATTAGGATTAGTAGTCAGACACTAGTAGGGTATGGTTTAGTGTCAGGGATTCAGTATTTCAAATGGAAAATTGGAAAATGAATCCAATATGTATGCAAATATGTCCTACACAAAAGTCTTCCCACTCTCATCCAGAAAAATCCATTGACATTATCTTCACCCTATGTAAGATGCAATTCGAAGAGAAGAGTTAGAAAATCTGGGAATACATATCTGGAATGGAAAATGCTCAGGAGTTCACAACCTTGGAGGTGGTAGAGGAGTTTCCAAAAGTAAGTGACTGCGTAAACACTCCACAAACATGGAACTCTGCTGGCCAAAAGCCTTCTTGAGAAACTGCCTCTGAGTTTGGACACATGAAATATATCTTGTTGTCCGGAGCTTTAGCTTCATTTCTGGTGAGACCATCAAAGCTGGATCTGCATCTATGTGACCTGGAGGACATCGTTTCTTATTTTCCATTGAACATTAGGTACCGGTGTTGATTTCTCTCTTTGTTGGTAAACTGTGGCCACTGGAAGCTTAGTGTCTCCCTGAGTGGAGTGTGAAGCCATTTGGTCATCCTGAACTTTTTGTGGTGTTTCTTGCTGCTGCACTGGGAGTTTGGTATTTGCTTCACGAAATACAAGGAGTTCAACTAGGATATAGTGCTAGAGGGAGTTCTGTGACGTGTGTTGGGTCAGGGTCTGCAGGAGAATTCACCAACCAGGGTTCTATCCCACATAGCTTGCCCCCTTGACCATCACAACCTGATTCTGAACATTGCCCAGAAACCTCTCCATATAACAAGATGCCTTTTCATATAATAGTCTCCTGGCTGTACCAAGTCAGTCACAAGCTATTTGGAAGCCAATGGCTGATCCACATGGCCACACCACAGTTGTATTATCACACACCTGCCCACCACTGCTCTAGGCCCACTACTCAGCAGGCTCCAACTTACTGGCATCTCTGTTCCACACCATTTTCATGAAACCCAGCCAATCAAGGCACTGTCTGTAACACTAATGATCAGCAAGAGAACAACCAATGGTTCTCCAGTGCCACTTGGTCATTGGGAATTTCAAAAACATCATGGTATTTATCTATCCATTTTTCAAGAATGAAGTTGGAGGCACTTTGGGGTTTCCATTCTTCCAGGAACCATTACATGGGGAGGACTCTCATTTCAATGAAAGCCCTGAAAAACTCTCACAGGCAAGGCTTCCCAAACAGTGGCCAAAAGGTCACATGAAGCCAGGCCCATTGAGGTCTACAACGGGAGGTCCATGTGTCTTTTGACTCTTAACTATGGCTGCCAAGTTTTTCAGAATAAAATCATGCGATATCCTTGCTGAGAATTTCAGTTCTCTGTGGAAAGCCACCCTGGGCCTAGATCTCAGGTTTCAAGGGCAACTCTTATGCGTGGCCTCCTAAAATCCCAACACAATTCATGGCAACACTTCTCTGAGGTCAGTTCCAGAACTCAGTCTCTAAGAGGAATCACACCAGAGTTCAAGCCCATGTGGACCCTGTTATCTCTTCCAACCGCCACACAAATGACCACAATTAAAACCAAAACATTCCCACATGTCCCTCATCTTCATCCATATAGACAGTCATTATAAACTCTGGCTGGAGGTTTCCATGAGGGGCGCAGCCAAGACAGTGTCCAAAATATGCACCCTTGCCACTCATTTGTCTAAATTCATGGTGGCCTGGACATCCTTCCTGTGAACCAGGAGTGATCAAAAAAGCCTGCCGTTAACGCTGCTCTGCTTCTCCAATTTGAGGCCTACTGACAGTCAGGTATAGATTCATTATGTGATTTGGCATCATGAGAGAACCCAGGTACTTCTGCAGGACTTTGAAGAACTCATTTGACCCAAAAAAAATCCCTATTCTCACTTTATGGAGGTCAGGAACCTATCGGAGGAAGGCAGGAGACTTCATCTACAATGACTGATCTTTTTGCCATTTTGGTTTTGGATGCACACATGGGATCTTCTTTACATCTATCAGGAGCTGAGAATCTTATCCACAGCCTCAAACAGAGCCTAGTGTCTGATTAAGACACATCCTTTTCCAAAGCAATTAAGCAAAGAGCCACAGGTGATGCACATTCATTTCCATTTGAAATCTGTTTCTTCAGGCTTCACAAAGGGGTGGCATGATGCAAAGACCTTCCTGACATTCAAGGCAACAGAACCATAGGTAAGCAAATGGACCAAAGCAGGGTTTCTCCACTGAGACTTTACTGCTCACACTGATATCTGAGTTTTCTGAGATGTTCCCATTCCCTTCAGCTATCAAGAACATGGACATGTCACAGAGCTTGGAGGTGGTACATATCTTGGACAATACATCATGAGCTTATTCTGGAGAGTGGCCAGAATTCAGGAAGAAAACAGGAACTTAGGATGTTAGTAGGTGTTTCCTATCCATAAGGCATACCACGGTCCATTCATCAATTGTGCAGGATAAATGCTGGGAAGCTTTCTACTAGACAGGACACCTCCATTGATGCATTCTCTTTTCTAATGTCGACAACCACGGACACAGTGGATACACAGACATAGAAAGTCGCCTTGTCAAAAGACTTACTAGAAACAGTCGACTCCAAACAAAACCAACCACATTTCCTACCTATTCTCAGAACATGAGACAAAACCGCAAACTCACATCCACAAACAAAGGCAACTCCTTCCCAAAAGTAGGTCTGTGACTATCCGGAGTGTCCTCTGACTGGTGGGCCATACTATGTTCTCCACAAAATGACCTCTCCTGTCTCAGATCTTGTCTCCTTGGCAAACTCTGTGATGCTGTGAGGAGCCAACGGCTAGCCACTACCTGCTATCTCAGGAAAGGCTTCTCTTCAGAGCTCTCCTGGCATTTGGCAATCCTCACATCAGTAGGTACCAAGAAGGTCTGACTCTGTACTTGGTAAATCCAAACAAGTGAGCGCACTGGGACTGGGACTGGGACTGGCTCTCGGTGCCTGGCTTCTTGCATCAAAATTTCAGAGTGTTCCATCACCAAGGAAGTTAGGTAGGTCACTTCCTTCAGGAACTGAATGAGGTCACTGCCTTGGCAACAACTTTGCCCTAACCATTGCTTCCAAGGGTCACATTGGATGGAGGCTGCCCTTACTTCCTTTGACAATTTGACTAGTTTCAATGGTATATCAAAATAGGCACCTGAGAACAGCTCTCCACGCAGGCCTGGTTAGGTCCATCTTCTCTACCTTACAAAGAGAGAGTCTGATGCATACACATTCCTTTTTCCTGTCTAGATTGTTTGCCATTGAAGATGGCTTTTGCTCTCACTGGTCCTTCATAGCTGCTGACATCTTATCCAGGGATTATTTCTGCATCGAACTTTCAGGTTCTCAGCAGTTTGAAGATACCCTACATTCCTGAATTGTAAGACGAACTCTGTCCCTGCTCTTTTGTAATGTTAGATTGAGGCAACCGTGTATGGTTATCGTAAATAGCAGGTTTGATTTGGATTAGGAATCATTCTGCAGAATGAATAATGATCTTGGGAACCTGCAATATTTATAGGAATATAGAGATGAAATATACGTATGAAAACAGAAATCTAGGTAAGATTTGAAGCTCAGAAGTGCATTGGGCAACTGATTGCGATACGTAGCTTTGAATTACGTTCTGCATACATGTTTCAGAAAAATCGATATACAATGGCATAGGACCATGCACCTTGGATGATTGAATGCAGTAGAGAACATCCACTCAAAAAGTGATAGTCGATAGGATCAGGAAGATAGTCAGTATGTTTTGGAAGAAGAGCTAGTATAGGATTTGGACCAAAGTTCATTAGCAATAGTGTTTCCGTTAGAGAGTGAATGTCAATGTCAGCACATGTAAAGGGTCAGTCACAATGTTGAACTGGAGAAAATATCTAGGAAAGTAGATATCAATAGAGACATTAGGAAATCAGTCAAAGAGTATCAAGTGAGTGAAAAAAATTAAACATTTTCAACAGTTTTGAGGTTGAATATATAATCTTATGAAGAAACAAATATGTAGTCACCAATAGGATTGACATTTGAGAGCATTAGCAACCTGGTCATGGATGTTTTTAGTAATCCATGTTGAGTTTCCCTTTAGGCTTTGGTACAATCATACGAGTGACTTTTGCATTTTGTGTCCAGAATATTACTGTGATAACATGCATATGTAGATCAGGTGACATGAGTATTTCTTCCACCATTTCTGGGAGCAATATTTTAAAAATGTATAAATTAGTATTGGGGGTTTTATCAGTTTTGCTTCAAAACTGATAAAGGAAATCGAAAATAATGTGTTTGGAAAGAAGTCTCATGAAAAGACCAGTCAAGAAACACGGAGGAATGCATGTGTTCTGAAGCAGGAAGTGATTGAAAGTGAAACAAATGCCTATATATTTGCTAACCTGTGGAGGAAATATATATCCTATGATGTGCATAAACAGAAGAAATTGTAATGTGCCAGTGTTGAATTAAAATGAACATCAATATACACATCATGTCCATTGGAATCTACTTGCTTTGATGATAAACTGTGTCAGTTACTGTAGAAATATTAGGATTTGTAAGCACCATTCACTGAAGTTAGTTCTCAGGACGAGGAAAAAAATATGTATTTCAGGTGGTTGAATGTTTCTGAGAATAATCTTGTGAAAAGTTGATTATATATCCACATACATGAATATGAATGAATTTAGAGAGTGTTTAATAAAACACATTTTTTTCATATTTTGAAAAATCTAGAGAGTGTATATATATATATATATATATATATATATATATATATATATACATGTAAAACTCATGGAGAAATATTACAATTAAAATTTGACAAGATTTATAATACATACCCTTGATAAAGCCGAAGGCAAATCCAAGTATATACCATGCCTCCTATGAAAGGCCTGTATTTCTATTCTGTTACGTTTCTTTTTATCCATCATATTAGCATTAGTAGTCAGAGTCTATTAGGGTATGTGTTAGTGTCAGGGATCATTATTTCAAATGAAAATAGAAAAATAAATCTAATGTGTATGCAAATATGTGCTACACAAAAATCTTGCCACTCTCATCCAGAACAATTCCTTGACATTTACTTCGCTCCAAGTAAGACACAATTAGTGGAGAGGAGTTCGAAAACCTGTGATTACATATGTGGAACTGAAAATGTTCAGGAGTTCACAACATTGGAGGTGGTAGAGCAGTTTCCAAAAGTAAGGGAGAGGTTAAACACTCCACAAACTTGGAGTTCTTCTGGCCTAAAGACTCTTTGAGAAAATGCCTCTCAGGTTGGGCACATGAAATATATGAAGTTGTCAGGAGATTTAGCTTCCTTTGTTGTGACACCATCAAATGTGGGTCTGCATCTATGTGACCTGGAGGAAATGGTTCCTTATTTTCTAATGAACATGAGACAGCAGTTCTGAATTCTCTTTTTCTTGGTAAACTGTGGCCACTGGGAGTTAAGTTTCTCCCCGTGTGGTCTGTGAAGCCGTTTGGTCATCCTCCATTTTCGTGGTGTTTCTTACTGCTGCACTGGGAGTTTGGAATTGGCTTAATGAAATACAAGGAGTTCAACTGGCACACAATTCTGGAGGGAGCTCTGTCACGTGTGATTGGTCAGGGTCTTCAGGAGAATTTTCGAAACATGGATCTATCCCACATAGCTTTCCCCCTTGACTATAGCAACCGAATTCTGAACATTGCCCTGAATCATCTCAATATAACAAGATGCCTTTACATATAAGGGTCTGCTGCCTGCACCATGTCAGTCACAAGTATTTTGGAAGCCAATGGCCGATCCACGTGGTCCCACAACAGATATTTATTCACAACCATATAGTCCACTGCTCTAGCCCCAATACTCAGCAGGCTCCAACTTATGACATCTCGGTTCTATACCATTTTCATGACAACCAGTCAATCAAGGAACTGTCTGGTACACTCATGATCAGCAACAGGACATCCAAAGTTTCTCCAGTGCCACCTGGTCATGGGAATATTAAAAATTTCATGGTATTTATGTACCCATTTTTCAAGGATGATGTTGGAGGCACTGTGGGTTTCAATTCATTCAGGAACCATTAAATGGTGAGTAAGCTCATTTCAATGAAAGCTCTGGAGAACTCTCACAGACAAGGCTTCCCAAAGAGTGGCCAGAAGGTCACATGAAGCCAGGCTCATTGAGGTCTACAATGTGAGGTACATGTGTGTTTTGAGTGTCAACTATGACTTCCAAGTCTTTCAGTAAAAAAATCATGTGTTATCCTGGCTGAGATTTTTCAAGGATGATGTTGGAGGCACTGTGGGTTTCAATTCATTCAGGAACCATTAAATGGTGAGTAAGCTCATTTCAATGAAAGCTCTGGAGAACTCTCACAGACAAGGCTTCCCAAAGAGTGGCCAGAAGGTCACATGAAGCCAGGCTCATTGAGGTCTACAATTTGAGGTACATGTGTGTTTTGAGTGTCAACTATGACTTCCAAGTCTTTCAGTAAAAAAATCATGTGTTATCCTGGCTGAGATTCCCAGTGCTCAGTGGAAAGCCACCCTGGGCCTAGATCTCAGTTTCCAAGGGCTAATCTCATGTGTGGCTTCCTATAATCCCAACACAATTCATGGCAATACTTCTCTCAGGTGAGTTCCAGAACTCAGGCTCTAAGGAGTATCAGAGCAGAGTTCAAGCCCTGGTGGACCAAGTCATCTCTTCCAACCGCCACACAAATGACCACAATTAAAACCAAAACACTCCTACATGGCCCTCATCTTCTTCCATAAAGACACTCATCATAACATATGGCTGGAGGTTTCCATGAGGGGCACAGCCCAAGACAGTGTCCAAAATAAGCTCCCTTGCCCCTCATTTGCCTAAAGTCAGGGTGGCTTGGACACCCTTCTTCTGAACCAGGAGTGATCTGTAAGGGTAAAAGAAATTGAAATTAAAGTGTTAAAGTTAAAGTGTAAAAGACCGGGTGTTGTAAAGTTTCTAATCTTCAAGGCCTGGTTTAAAATGTAAAGGACCAGGTATTTTTAAGTTTCCATGCTACACGCAAAACCTGAAATTCCTGTAAATTGTAGGACAATTTCTGGACTGCCCAGTAAATATTCTCCCTGACCGCCTGGTTGTTTAATAACCTAGGACCCTGTGTGGCCTACCACATATGCATCGCAGGGCCTAAATCAATCAATTTCAATGTGTACCCCGCTTTAGAATTGACCTATCACTCCCGCCTGACGTGTTCAAGCCAATGAATGAACTAATCATGTTTAGGATTTGTTGTTTCATTTTCCCAAAGTGTATGATGATTTGCTAAAGGAGACTGTGATATATGTAAAGTCTCACACTCCCCAAATCGTGTACTTAAGCACTGCTCAACCCCTGCTCGGGGATCTGGGCTGCTCTCCCTTCTTGAGTGAGCACAGAGCACCAGTATGCTGGATTGGATCCTCAATAAATGTCTTTTGCTGTTGCATGAGCCTTGGTCTCATACATGAACATGAATGAAATTAAGGAGTGTATAATAAGACACATATATTTCATATTTTGAATAATCTATAGAGTGTAGATTTTTCACAAAACACATACAGAGATATTAAAAAGTAGCAATATATATGCCAATCAAAATTCATCATGAAATACATATCATACACAGATCCAAAAATCTTTATTTTACTGAACATGGATTTATGTGTAATGTTGTTCAACTAGGAAGCTCACGCAAATGTTGAATTTTCAGTTCCTACAGCGTTTAGGAGGAGTGATCTCTTCTCAAAATTTGTATCTGCCTAGTCAGCCACCTCACAATAATGTACGTGTGGTACCAGGTAGGATTCTATTTGTGCATATAAAAATACATGTGCTGAATAGGCAACAGAGAAAGGGAGACAGGAATTCACATATCTGATACCTTTCAAAACACATGGAGAACTATTTCAATTAAAAATTAACCAGATTTTTAACAACTACCCTTTATCATGCAAAAGGCAAGTCCAACTATACACTATGCCTCCTCTGAATTGCTTGTATTTCTATTCTGTTTGGGTTATTTTTCTCCATCATATTACCATTAGTAGTCAGAGTCTAGTAGGGTATGCTTTAGTGTCATGGATTCAGTAATTCAAATGAAAATAAAGGAAAATGAATCCATTGTTTACGCAAATATGCACTACAAAAAATCTTTCCACTCTCATTCAGAGCAATGCCTTGACATTATCTTCACCCCAAGTAAGACACAATTAGAGGACAAGAGTTAGAAAATCTGTGAATACATATCAGGAATGGAAAATGCTCAGGAGTTCACAAGCTTGGACATTTTAGAGGAGTTTTCAAAATTAAGGGACAGGATAAACAGTCCACAATCATGGAACTCTGCTGGCCTAAAGACTTCTTGAGAAACTGCCTCTGAGGTTGGGCACTTGAAATATATTTTCTTTTCAGGAGCTTTAGCTTCCTTTGTAGTGATACTATCAAAGATGGGTCTTCATTTATCTGACCTGGAGGACATGGTTTCTTATTTTCCAAGGAACATGAGGCAGCAGTGCTCAATCCTACCTTTGAAGGTAAACTGTGGCCACGGAGGGCTAAGTGTCTCCCCGTCTTGACTGTGAAGCCAATTGGTCATCCTACAATTTTCGTTGTGTTTCTTGCTGCTGCACTGGGCTTTTGGTATTTCCTTCATGAAATACAAGGAGTTCAACTGGGACACAGTGCTGGAGCGAGTTCTGTCACGTGTGGAGGGTCAGGGTCTACAGGAGAATTCACCAACCAGGCTTCTATCGCACATAACTTGCAACATTGTCCATAGCAAACTGATTCTGAACATTGTCCTGAAACCTTTCCTTATAACAAGATGCCTTTACATATAAGGGTCTGCTAGCTGCACCATGTAAGCCACAAGCCATTTAGAAGTTAATGGCAGACTCACATGGCCCCACCACAGATATTTTATTATACACCTGCACACCACAGCTCTGGGCCCACTTCTCAGCACTCTCCAACTTACTTACATCTCTGTTCTACACAATTTTCGTGAAACCCAGTCAGTCAAGGCACTGTCTGGTACACTCATGATCAGCAACAATACATCCAAAGGTTCTCCAGTGCCACCTGGTCAGGGGAATTTCAAGGTATTTATGGAGCAATTTTTCAAGGATGAAGTTGGAGGCACTGTGGGTTTCAATTCATTCAGGAACCATTAAATGTTGAGGAACCTCATTTCAATGAAAGCTCTAGAGAACTCTCACAGGTAAGGCTTCCCAAAGAGTGGCCAAAATATACATATATTTCATATTTTGAAAAATCTTGACAGTGTATATCTATATCTATATCTATATCTATATCTATATCTACACACACACACACACAAACACACACAGACATTAAAAACTAGCAATATATATGCCAATCGAAATTCATCATGAAATATATATCATCCACGTATTCAAAAATATTCATTTTACTGAACATGGATTTATGTATAATGTTGTTCAACTAGAAAGCTCACCCATAGGTTGAATTTTCAGTTCCAACAGCGTTTAGGAGGACTGAACTTTTCTCACAATTTGTATCTGCCAAGTCAGCCACCTCAGAAGAATATATGTGTGATACAAGGTACAATTCTATATGTGCATATAAAAATATATGTGCTGAATAGGATACAGAGAAATGGGGGAGACAGGAATTCACATATTTGATAAGTTTAAAAATACATGGACAACTCTTTCCACAAAAAAATTGACTAGATTTATAACTCCTACCCTATATAATGGAAAAGGCAATTCTAACGGTACACCATGGCTCCTCTGATGAGTTTGTATTTCTATTCTGTTTGGGTTACTTTTCTCCATCAAGTTAGGATTAGTTGTCAGAGTCTTGTAGGGTATGGGTTAGTGTCAGGGATTCAGTATTTCGAAAGGAAAATTGGAAAATGAATCCAATGTGTATGCAAATATGTGCTACACAAAAATCTTCCGACTCTCATCCAGAACAATGCCTTGACCTTAACTTCGTCCCAAGTAACACATGTAGAGAAGATGAGTAAGAAAATCTGTGAGTACATATCTGGAATTGAATATGCTCAGGAGTTCACAACCTTGAGGGTAGAAGGGGAGTTTCCAAAAGTAAGGGACAATGTAAACACTCCACAAACATGGAGCTCTGCTATCCTAATGACTTCTGGAAAAACTGCCTCAGATGTTGGGTTCTTGAAATATATGTTGTTGTCAGGAGCTTTAGCTTCGTTTGTAGTGAGACCATAAAAGCTGGGTCTGCATCTATGTGACCTGGAGTAGATGCTTTCTTATTTACCAATGAAAATGAGGCAGCATTGATGAATTCTCTCTTTCTGGGTCAACTGTGGCCACTTGGGGCTCAGTGTCTCCTCATGTGGACTCTGAAGCCATTTGATCATCCTCCAATTTTTGTGATGTTTTTTGCTGCTGCACTGGGAGTTCAGTATTTGCTTCACGAAATACAAGGAATTTAACTGGGACACAGTGCTGGAGGGAGTTCTGTCACGTGTGGTGGAACAGGGTCTGCAGGAGAATGCACAAACCAGGCTTCTTTCCAACATAGCTTGCCACCTTGACCATAGCAACCTGATTCTGAACATTGCCCTGAAACTTATCCATATAAAAAGAATCATTTACATATAATGGTCTGCTGGATACACCATGTCAGTCACAAGGCATTTGGAAGCCATTGGCAAATCCAGATAGAAGCACCACAGATGTTTTATCTCACACATGCCCACCTTTGCTCTAGGTCCACTATTCAGCAGGCTCCAACTTACTGGCATCTCTGTTCTACACCATTTTCGTGAAACCCAGCCAATCAAGGCACTGTCTGGTACACTCATGATCACCAACAGGATATCCAATGGTTCTCCACTGCCTCCTAGATATGGGAATTTCAAAAATTTAATGGTATTTATCGAGCCCATCTTTCAAGGTTGAAGTTGGAGTCACTGAGTGTTTCATTTAATTCAGTAATCATTAAATGGTGAAGAAGCTCATTTCAATGAAAGCTCTGGAGAACTCTAACTGCTAAGGCTTCTAAAAAGTGGCCAAAATGCCACATGAAGCCAGGCCCATTGAAGTCTACAATGTTAAGTGTATTTGTGTTTTGACTCTCAACTATGGCTGCCAAGTGTTTCAGAATAATATTATGTGATACCCTGGCTGAGATTCCCAGTGCTCTGTGGAAAGCCACCCTGGGAATAGATCTCTGTTTCCAATGGCGACTCCCATGTGTGGCCTCCTAATATCCCAACACAATTCATGGCAATACTTCTCTGAGGTCAGTTCCAGGACTCAGTGTCTATGGGGTATCACACCAGAGTTCAAGCCCAGGTGGACCCAGTCATCGCTTCCAACTGCCACACAAATAACCACAGTTAAAACCAAAACACTCCCACATGGCCCTCATCTTCTTCCATATAGACACTCCTCATAATCTCTGGCTGGATGTTTCCATGAGGGGCGCAGCCCAACACAGTGTCCAAATAAGCTTGCTTGCCCATCATTTTCCTAAAGTCAGGGTGGATTGTACACCCTTCCTGTGAACCAGGAGGGATCAAATATGCCTTCCAGTAATACTGCTCTGCTTCTCCAATTTGAGGCCTACTGACTGTCGGTATAGATTTTTTATGTGATGTGGAGTCATGAGAAAACACAAGCATGTATGCAATTGCCTTTGCAGGGCTTTGAAGAACTCATTTGATTCAAAGGATCCCTATTCTCACTTGATGGTGGTAAGGAACCTAACAGAGGAAGGCGAGAGACTTCATCAACAATGACTGATCTTTTTCCCATTTTGGTTTTGGATGCACACATGGGATCATTCTTTAGATGCATCAGGTGCTGAGAACCTAAGCCACAGCCTCACACAGGGCCAAGAGACTGATTCAGACACATCCATTTCCAAAGCAATTAACAAAGAGCCACAGGTGATGCCCATTTAATTCCATTTTAAAACTGTTTTCTTCAGGCTTCACAAACTGTGTCCTGAGGCCAAGACCTTCCTCACATTCAGGGGAAGAGAAGAATTGGTTAGCAAAAGGCCCAAAGCAGAGTTTCTCCACTGAGGCTTTCCTGGTAACACAGATATCTGAGTTTTTTGAGATGCTAGCCATTCCCTTTAGCTATCCACTACATGGCCTTGTCACAGAGCTTGGAGGTGGTACATATCTTGGACACAAAACCATGAGCCTATTCTGGAGAGTGGCCAGATTTAGGAAGAAAACAGGAACTTAGGAATTTAGTAGGTGTTTTCCATCCATAATGGAAGCCACAGTCCATTCATCAATTGGGCAGGATGAATGCTGGGAAGGATTCTACTAAACAGGACACATCCATTGATGAATTCTCTTTACAAATGTCGACAACCACGGACACAGTGGGATACACAGACATAGAAACACTCACTTTGTGAAACAACTTACTAGGAACAGTCCACTCCAAACCAAACAAACCACCTTTTTTACCTATTCTTAGAACATGAGACAAAACCACAAACTCACACTCACACCCACAAAGGCACCTCCTTCCCCCAAAGAGGTCTGTGACAATCCGGAGTGTCCTCTGACTTGTGGGCCTTATTATGTTCCCAGAAATGTCCTGTCCTGTCTCAGATCTGGTCTCCTTGGCCAAATCTGCGAAGTGGTCAGGAGCCAGCTGTGAGCAACTACCTGCTTTCTCAGGAAAGGCCCCTCTTCTGAGCTCTCCTGGCATTTGGCCATTCTCACATCAGTAGGTACCAAGAAAGATTGACTCTGTTCTTTGTAAATCCAAATAAGTGAGCCCACTGGGAATGGTACTGGGACTGCCTCTGGTTGCCTGGCTTCCTGGATCCCAAGTTCAGAGAGTTCTATCACCAAGGAAGTGAGGAAGGTCACCTCCTTTGTGAACTGAATGAGGTCACTGCTTTGGAAACCACTTTGTCCTAAAATTTGCTTCCAAGGTTCCCATGAGATGGAGGCTGCCCCTATTTCCTGTGATACTTTCACAACTGAGAATTGTATATCAACCATAGGCAGCCGGGAACAGCTGTCCACACTGGCCTGGTTTGGTCCATCTTCTCTACATTAAGAAGAGTGAGGCTGATTCTGACACATCCCTTCATCCTGACCGGGTTGTTTGCCATGGAAGATGACTTTTGCTCTCTCAGGTCCTTCATAGCTGCCTAAATCTTCTCCAGGGATCATTTCTGCATGGAACTTTGAGGTTCTCAGAGGTGGAAGATCCCCTACATTCCTGTATTGGAAGACCAATTCTGTCCCTCCTCTTATGTAAAGTTAGACTGAGGGAACATTGTATGGTTAAGGTTAATAACAGGTTAAATTTTGGTTAGGAATCATTCTCTGGGATGAATAATGGTATTGGGATTTTGCGATATTTTCAAGAATATATAGGTGAAATATAAGTATGAAAAAAGAAATCTAGGTAATTTTTGAAGGACAGAAGGGAATTGACCCCATGATTGGGATTCTTAGCTTTCAATTATGTTCTGCACAGGTGTCTCAGATAAATTGATATACAGTGGCATAGGATCTTGTCTTTTGGATGATTGAATGTCGAAGAGAACATCTGGTCCAAAAGGGATAGTTGGTGGATTAGGAAGATATTCGGTAGGTTTAGAATGAAGAGTGTGTATAGAATTTGGACCAAAAGATCTTTAGCAATAGGGTTTTGGGTAGAGACTGAAAGTAAATGTCAGCACATGTGAAGAGTCAGTCACAGTGATAAACTGGGGAAAAAATACAGGAAATCAGATATCAATAGAGACATTAGGAAATCAGGACAAGTATAAAGTGAGTGATAGGATTAGAAATTTTCAACAGGGTTGAAGTTGAATATGTAATTTCAGGAAGAAACAAATATGTAGTCACCAATAGGATTCACTTTGAGAGCATTAGGCAACCTGGAAATGGATTTTTTTTTTAATCCATGCTCACTTTCCATTTAGGATTTGGTACAATCATAAGTGTGACCTTGCTTTTTGTTTCCACAATATTACTGTGATTAATGTATATATAGATCAGATGACATGAGTATTTCTTCCACCATTTCTGGGAGCAATATTTTGAAGACATATAATTTAGTATTGTGGGTACAAATAGGTATAGGCTGTGTTATACGAATATAGAGATAATGCATGAATAGACCATACTGTGAATAAATAATATAACTGGTTCCAAATTTAAATAATGGATTGAATTGATATCTGGATATATACTGGAAAACTTATATTGATATTCATACAATCATTCGTACCAGTTATACATCTAATGGTAATATTAGTGTTATGGTTTATCATGAAGTGTCTGTGAGTTTTGCTTCTAAAATGATTATGGAAATCAAAAATAATGTGCTTGGAAAGAAGTCTCATTAAAACAACAGTCACGAAACCTGGGGGAATACATATGTTCTGAAGCAGGAAGTAATTGAAAGTGAAAAAAAATCCTATGAATTTGTGAATTTGTGAATGAAAAATGTATTCTATTATGTGCAAAAACTGAAGAAATATTAATGTACCAGTTTTGAATAAAAATGAATGTCAAAGTACATATCATGTCCCATAGGAATCTACTTGCATTGATGTTAAACTGAGTCATTTACTGTAGCAATATTAGGATTTGTATGCACCATTCACTGAAGTTAGCTTTCAGTACTAGGAAACAAATATATATTTCAGGTGGATTAATATTCCAGAGAATATTCTTATGAAAAGTTTAATAAAAATCCACATTCATTAACATCAATGAATTTAGGGAGTATATAATAAGACACATACATTTCATATTTTGAAAAATCTGGAGAGTTTATACATATATATATGCACACACACACACACACACACACATATACATTAAAATGTAGCAATATAAATGCCAATCGAAATACATCATGAAATATATATCATCCACAAATCCAAAAATCTTCACTTTTCTGAACATCAATTTAAGTATAATGTTGTTCAACTAGGAAGCTCACCCATAGTTTGTTTTGTAAGTTCCAACAGCATTTAGGAGGAGTGATCTCTTCTCACAATTTGTATTTGCCAAGTCAGCAACCTCACAAGTATCTACGTGTGATATCAGGTAGGATTCTATATGTGCATATAAAAATACATGTGCTGAATAGGGTACAGAGAAATGGAGACAGGAATTCTCATATTTGTTAACTTTAAAAACACATGGAGAAGGGAGGGGCAGAGCCGCCAACCGCACCTGTAAGATAGGCGAACCTGCGAGCCACCGGTAGAACAGGCCTAGCGGCCCGCAATCATACAAAACACATCGCCCTGGTTGGGGGTTGCGCAGAGCCGCTGCGCGCCTGCAAGGAACGCGGACATGCGACCCACAGGGAGAACAGGCCCAGCAACCCACGAAGGGGCAGAGACACCCCTTGCAACTTCTAGATAGGTGAACCTGTGACCCACCGGCAGAAGAGGCCCAGCTGCCTTCAGAGGGGCAGAGCCGGCCCCCGTGCCTGCGAAGTAGGCAGACCTGCGAACACCGACAGACCAGGCGCTAGGCCCCGCCACGGTGCTAGACACATAACCAGGTTTGGGGAGGGGCCGAGCCACTGCCCGTGCCTGGAAAGCAGGTGGACCTCTCACCCTCTGGCAGAACAGACCCAGCAACCTACCAGCCTGGTAGATATATCGCCCCGGTTTAGGGAGGGGCAGAGCTTCCACTCGCGCCTGCAATGTAGACAGCCCTGCAATCCACAGACAGAAGAGGCCCAGCGGCACGCGGAGGGGCAGAGCCGACACCTGCGCCTGCAAGGTAGGTGGACCTGTGACCCACTGGCTGAACAGGAGAAGCGCCCGAAGAGGGGCAGAGCAACTGCCTGCTCCTGCAAGGTAGGCGGACAGGCTACCGACCGGCAGAACAGGTCCAGAGGGCTGCTGGTGTGGTAGGCACATTGCCCCAATTGAAGGAGGGGCAGAGCCACCACCCACACCTGTGAGGGAGACTTTTCATGAATACAATAGCAATATAAACATTTAGGGGTAAAATTCAATAACACAAAAGTTCCACCAAACAGAAAAAAACGCGAATAGTAGGAAAAGACAAGGAAAGAAAGGACCACAAGCAATGCAGGTCAACTCAACATTAGAAGAGGTAATATCTGCAGCAGATGGAATGTCAGATAAAGAATTTAGGATATACTTGCTTCCGATGATCTGAGTCAACAGGGAGACATTAGACAGCAAAATCAGACAATGAAAGATCACTTCAACAATAAATTACATAAACAAATCCAAGAAGCAAAAGATCAACTATACAGGGAGATAGAGGTTATAAAAATAAACAAACAGAAATCATAGAAATGCAGGAAGCAATAAACCAACTTAAAAACTCAATTGAGAATACTACCAGCAGAGTAGATCACGTAGAAGATAGAACATCAGACAATGAAGACAAAGTATTTCAACTTGAAAAGAACATAGACAGCTCAGCAAGACTGTTAAGAAACCATGAGCAGAAAATCCAAGAAATATGGGATAACATGAAGAGACCAAATTTAAGAGTAATTGGGATACAGGAAGGTATACAGGTGCAAAACAAAGAAATGAGCAATCTATTCAATGAAATAATATGAGAAACCTTCCCAGACATGAAGAATGAGACAGAATCCCAAATCATAGAAGCCTACAGGATGCCGAATGTGCAAAATCATAAGAGATAAAGACCTAGACATATTATAATGAAGATGCCAAACATACAGAATAAAGAGAGAATTTTAAAAGCTACAAGAGAAAGGAAGCAGATTACATTTAGGGGTAAACCAATCAGGATAACAGCTGATCTTTCAACACAGACTCTGAAAGCTAGAAGATCCTGGAATAACATTTTTCAAACACTGAAAGAAATTGGGTTCCAACCAAGAATTGTGTATCCAGCGAATTTAAGCTTCAGGATGGAAGATAAAATTAAAACCTTCCATGATAAACAAAAGTTAAAAGAATTTGCAGCTAGAAAACCCTTTCTTCCAAAGATCCTTGGCAAAACATTATAGGAAGACGAAATGGAAAATAACAATGAAAACCAACAGTGGGAGGTAGTACAGTAAAGGGGGGAAAAATAATCAAAGAGGAAAAAAAAAACATGGTTAGTAACATAAATAAACAAATATGGCTGGAATAACAACCCATATCTCAATAGTAACCCTAAATGTTAATGGCTTAAACTCACCAATTAAGAGACACAGGCTAGTAGAATGGATCACGAAAGAAGACCCAAAAATTTTCTGCTTGCAGGAGACGCATTTGATAGGAAAAGAGAAACATAGACTGAAGTTGAAAGGTTGGGAGAAATCATATCACTCATATGGACTTCGGAAACAAGCAGGAGTGTCCATACTCAGATCAAATAAAATAGATGTCAAGCCAAAGTTAAGCAAAAGGGATAAAGAGGGACACTACATACTGCTCAAGGGAACCATTCACCAACAAGACATAACAATCATAAATATATATGCCCCAAACAATGGTTCAGCCATGTTCATCAAAAAAACTCTTCTCAAGTTCAAGAGTCTGATAGACCACAATACAATAATCATGGGAGACTTCAACACACCTCTCTCACTACTGGACAGATCTTCCAAACAAAAGTTGAATAAGGAAACTATTGAACTGAATAACACAATTAATAACATAGACTTAATAGACATATATAGAATATACCACCCAACATCAAGCAGTTACACTTTTTTCTCAGCAGCACATGGATACCTCTCAAAAATAGATCATATATTATGTCACATGGCAACTCTTAGACAATATAAAGGAGTATAGATAATACCAGGCATCTTATCTGATCATAATGGAATGAAACTGAAAAATCAACAATAAAAGAAGGAAGGAAACTTCATGCATCACTTGGAGAATGAACAATACGTACTGAATGATCAATGGGTTATAGAAGACATCAAGGAGGAAAATAAAAAATTCTTAGAGATAAATGAAAAAGACAGACGGAACATATCAGAATCTATGGGACACATTGAAAGCAGTTCTAAGAGGAAAATTCATTGCTTGGAGTTCTTTCCTTAAAAAAAGAAAAAAAAAACAACGAATAAATGATCTCATAGTTTATTTCAAAATCCTAGAAAAAAAAGAGCAAAACAACAGCAAAAGAAGTAGAAGGCAAGAAATAATTAAAATCAGAGCTGAAATTAATAAAATCAAAACAAAAGAATCAATTGAAAAATTTGACAATACTAAAAGTTGAAAAATAAATAAAATTGACAGACTCTTAGCCCTGTTAACAAAGAGAAGAAGAGAGAGAACTCAAATTACTATCATACTGGATGAAAATGGCAATATCACAACAGACACTTCTGAAATACAGAAGATAATCAGAAATTATTTTGAATCCTTATACACCAATAAATTAGAAGATAGTGAAGGCATTGATAAATTTCTTAAGTCATATGATCTGCCCAGATTGAGTCAGGAGGATATAGACAACCTAAGCAGACCAATATTAATTGAGGAAATAGAAGAAACCATCCAATGACTACCAACTAAGAAAAGAACAGGACCGAATGGGTATACAGCAGAGTTTTTCAAAACCTTTAAAGAGGAACTAATACCAGTACTTTTCAAGATATTTCAGGAAATAGAAAAAGAGAGAGAACTTCCAAATTTATTTTAGGAGGCCAATATCACCCTGATTCATAAAACAGACAAAGACACTTCAAAGAAACAAATCTACAGACCAATATCTCTAATGAACCTAGATGCAAAAATCCTCAATAAAATTCTGGAGAATCAGATACAAAAACATATTTAAAAAATTGTGCAACATGATCAAGTAGGATTCATCCCTGGGATACAAGGCTGGTTCAATATACGGAAATCAATAAATGTTATTCACCACATCAATAGACTTAAAAATAAGAACCATATGATCACCCCAATAGATGCAGAAAAAGTATTCAACAAAGTACAGCATCCCTTTATGTTCAAAACTCTAGAAAAACTAGGGATAACAGGAACATACTTCAATATTGTAAAAGCAATCTATGCTAAGCCTCAGGCTAGTATCATTCTGAATTGTGAAAAAATTGAAAGCATTCCCTCTAAAATCTGGAACAAGACAGGGATGCCTTCTCTCACGACTTCTGTTCAACATAGTTCTCGAAACACTGGCCAGAGAAATTAGACAAATGAAAGAAATTAAAGGCATAAAATTAGGAAAAGAAGAACTTAAATTATCACTATTTGCAGATGACATGACTCTATACCAAGCAGACCCAAAAGGGTCTACAAAGAAACTATTAGAGTTAGTAAATGAATTCAGCAAAGTGGCATGATATAAAATCAACAATCATAAATCAAAGGCATTCCTGTATATCAGCAACAAATCCTCTGAAATGGAAATGAGGATTACCACTCCATTCAGAATATCCTCAAAATAAAAATAAAATACTTGGGAATCAACGTAACAAAAGATGTGAAAGACTTACACAATGAAAACTACAGAACAATAAAGAGAGAAATAGAAGAAGATCTTACAAGATGGAAAAATATACCCTGTTCATGGATAGGCAGAATTAACATCATCAAAATGGCGATATTACCAAAAGTTCTCTATAGGTTTAATGCAATGCCAATCAAAATCCCAAGGGCATTTCTTGTAGAAATAGATAAAACAATTATGAAATTCATATGGAAAAATACAAAACCCAGTATATCAAAGACAACTCTAAGCAGAAAGTGTGAATCAGGCGGTATAGAGATAAAAGTGCTCAAATTATACTACAGAGCAATAGTAACAAAAAGAGCATGGTACTGGTACCAAAACAGGTGGGTGGACCAATGGTACATAATAGAGGACACAGAAATCAATCCACAAAATTACAGCTATCTTATATTTGATAAAAGAGCTAATAGCATGAAATGAAGGAAGGATAGCATCTTTAAAAAATGGTGCTGGAAAAACTGGAATTCCATATGTAACAAATGAAACTGAATCCCTTTCTCTCTCCATGCACAAAAGTTAACTCAAAATGGATCAAGGAGCTTGATATCAAATCAGAGACACGGCATCTGATGGAAGAAAACTTTGGCTATGATCTACATACTGTGGGGTTGGGCTCCAAATTCCTCAATAGGACACCCATAGCATAAGAGTTAATAACTAGAATCTACAAACTGAACTTACTCAAACTAAATAGATTTTTCTCAGAAAAAGAAACAATAAGAGAGGTAAAAAGGGAGCCTACACCCTGGGAACAAATCTTGACTCCTCACACTTCAGATAGAGCCCTAATATCCAGAGTTATACAAAGAAATCAAAAAAATTAACAATAAGAAAATGAATTACCCAATCAACAAATGGGCCAAGGACCTGAACAGACACTTCTCAGAGGAGGACATACAATCAATCAATAAGTACATCAAAAAATTCTCACCATCTCGAGCATTCACAGAAATGCAAAACAAACCCACCCTAAGATACCATTTCACTGCAGTAAGCTTAGCAGCCTTTATGAAGTCAAACGACAACAAGTTCTGGCGAGGATGTGGGGAAAAGGGTACACCTGTACATTGCTGGTGGGACTGCAAATTGGCGGAGCCAATTTGGAAAGCAGTATGGAGATTTCTTGGAAAGCTGGGAATGGAACCACCATTTGACCCAGCAATTCCCCTTCTCGGTCTAATCCCTATAGACCCAAAAAGAGCATGCTACAGGGACACTGATAAATCTATGTTCATAGCAGCACAATTCACAATAGGAAGACTGTGGAACCAACCTAGATGCCCTTGAATAGATGAATGGATTAAAAAAATGTGGCATTTATACACAATGGAGTATTACTCTGCATTAAAAAATGACAAAATCATACAATTTGCAGAGAAATGGATGGCATTAGAACGTATTATGCTACGTGAAGATAGCCAATCACTAAAAAACAAATGCCAAATGTTTTCTTTGATATAAGGAGAGTAACTGAGAACAGAGTTGGAAGGAAGAGCATGAGAAGATGATTAACATTAAACAGGGGTGAGAGGTGGGAGGGAAAAGGAAAGAGAAGCAAAATTGCATGGAAATGGAAGGAAACCCTCATGGTTATACAAAATTAAATACAAGATGAAGTGAGCGAAAAGGGGACGAAAACAAGGGGAAGAAATGAATTACAGCAGATGGGGTACATTGAGAGGATTGGAGGGGAGGGGATGGGAGATAGTAGAGGACAGGAAAGGCAGCAGAATACAACAGACACTAGTATAGCAATATGCAAAACAGTGGATGTGTAACTGATGGGATGCTGCAATCTGTATACGGGGAAAAATGGAAGTTCATAACCTACTTGAATCAAAGTGTGAAATATGACATGTCAAGAACTATGTAATGTTTTGAAGAACAAACAATAAATATCAAAGGAAAAAAACACATGGAGAACTATTTCAATTAAAAATTGACTATGTTTATAACACCTACAATTTATCATGCAAAAGGCAAGTCCGACTATACACCATGCCTCTTCAGAACTGCTTGTTTTTCTATTCGGTTTGGGTCATTTTTCTCCATCATATTAGGATTAGTAGTCAGAGTTTTGTAGGGAACGTGTTAGTGTCAGGGATTCAGTTTTTGGAATGGAAAATTGGAAAATGAATCCAATGTGTATACAAATATGTGCTACACAAAAATCTTCCCACTTTCATCCAGAACAATGCCTTGACGTTACCATCTCCCCAAATAAGAAACAATTAGAGGAGAAGAGTTAGAAAATCTGTAAATACATATCTGGAATGGAAAATATTTAGGAGGTCACAAACTTGGAGGTGGTAGAGGAGTATCCCAAAGTAAGGTACAGGGTAAACACTCCACAAATATGGAGGTGTGCTGGCCTAAAGACTTCTAGAGAAACTTCCTCTGAGGACGGGCACTTGAAATATATGTTGTTGTCAGTAGCTTTAGCTTCCTTTGTAGTGAGATCATCAAAGCTGGGTCTGCATCTATGTGACGTGGAGGACATTCTTTCTTGCTTTCCAATGCACATGAGGCAGCAGTGCTGAATTCTCTCTTTGTATGTAAACTGTGGCCACTGGGGTCTGAGTGTCTCCCCGTGTGGACTGTGAAGCCTTTTGTTCATCCTACACTTTTCGTGGTGTTTCCTCCTGCAGCACTGGGAGTTTGGTATTTGCCTCACGAAATACAAGGGGTTCAACTGGAACACAGTGCTGGAGGGAGTTTTGTCACTTGTGGTTTTTCAGGGTCTACAAGAGAATGCACCAACCAGGCTTCATTCCCACATAGCTTGCCCCCTTGTCTATAGCAACCTGATTCTGCACATTGCCCAGAAAACTATCAATTTAACAAGACACCTTTACATATAAGTGTCTGGTCACTGCACCATGTCAGTGACAAGCCATTTGGAAATCAATGGCAAATCCACATGGCGCAACCACAGATGATTCATCACACACCTGCACACCACAGCTCAGGGCTCACTACTCAGGAGGGTCCAACTTAATAGCATCTCTGTTGTACACCATTGTCATAAATCCCAGTCAATCAAGGCACTGTCTGGTACACTCATGATCAGTAAAAGTGCATCCAAATGTTCTCCAATACCATCTGGTCATGGGAATTTCAAAAATTTCTTGGTATTTATCTAGCCTCTTGGTAAATCCAAACAAGTGAGCCCACTTGGACTGGGACTGGGACTGGCTCTGGGTGCCTGGCTTCTTGGATCACAAAATTCAGAGATTTCCATCACCAAGGAAGTGAGGTGAGGTCACTTCCTTCAGAAAATGAATGAGGCCACTGTCTTGGCCACCACTTTGTCGTAACAGTTGCTTCCTAGTGTCTCAGGAAAAGGAGGCAGCCTCTATTTCCTGTGACACTTTCACAAGTTAAAATGGTATAGAAACATAGGCACCTGGGAACAGCTCTCCACACATGCCTGGTTTCATACATCATCCCTACATTAATAAGAGATAGGCTGATTGAGACACATCCTTTCATCCTGATCGGGTGGTTTGCAAAGGAAGATGACTTTTGCTGTTTCAGGTCCTTCATAGCTGCCTACGTCTTCTCCAGGGATCATTTCTGCATGGATTTTGAGGTACTCAGCAGGTGAAAGATCTCCTAACTTCCTGTATTGTAATACTAACTTTGTCCCTGCTCTTCTGTAAAGTGAGATTGAGTGAACAATCTCAGTTTACAGAATGGTTAGGGTTAATAGCATGTTCGATTTGGGTTATGAATCATTTTGCTGAATGAATAATGATATTGGGAACCTGCGATATTTATAAGAATATGGAGGTGAAATATAAGTATGAAAACAGAAATCTAGGTAATATTTGAAGCCCAGAAGGACTTTGGGCCCTTGATTGCGATACATAGCTTAAATTATGTTCTGTGTGACCTTTGCATTTTGTGTCCAGAATATTACTGTGATAATATGTATATGTAGCTAAGGTGACATGAGTATTTCTTCCACCATTTCTGTGAGCAATATTTTGAAAACTTATAAATGAGTACTGGGGATACTAATAGGTTTACCCTGTTTTGATGAATATAGAGATGATGCATTAGTAGACCCTACTGTGAGTAAATTATATAACTGGTTCCAAATTTAAATAATGGATTGTATTGATATCTGAAAATATATAGGAAATCTTATATTGATATACATACATTCATTCCAACCAGTTATATATCTAATGGTAATGTTAGGGTTATCATTTATCATGAATAGTGTGTGAGTTTTGCTTCAAAAATGATTATGGAATGGAAAATAATATGTTTAGAAAGAAGTTTAGTAAAAAGACCAGTCAAGAAACATGGAGGAATATATGTCTTCCAAAGGAGGAAGTGATTGAAAGTGAACCAAATGTTTATAAATTTGTGAACTTGTGAATGAATGGATATATCTAATGATGTCCATAAACTGAAGAAATAATTACGTACCAGGTTTGAATAAAAATGAACTTTAACAAACACAATAGAAACATTAGGAATTCTGGAAAAGTATAGTTCGCAGTGAAAGGTTAATAAAATAAGTACTTGTCACTTTCTGTTTTTCAGTATGCTTAACAAAACACTGTTGAAATCTTGAGAACTTTTTGATAGTCTTATTCCCAGAATGTGCTGTCCAAAACTGCCAAACTGCAGAATGTACTCCCTCAACCGGTTGCACACAAACCGCTCACTTGCCCGGACCCATCAATAAACTTCCCCCCCTGCCCTCTCCTAGGAAAATATATAAGCTCTGCTTAAGCTGTTCTCAAGGCTCTCTGCTCTATTCAAGTGAGCTCTGAGCCCCAGCATGCTGGACCCCCAATAAACCCTTTGCTTTGCATGAGACAGTCTCTTGGTGGTCTCTTCACCCGATTGTCACCGGACCTTTACATATGGAGGTTCCACCGAGATCCGGCAGCCGTGGACAAGCGACCCCAACAAACTCCTCTCGGGGTAAGTAAGGTGCCTCTTTCTGGTTTCAGGTTTCAGGTCAGGGCTTGGCAAAATGGATGTGGATGAAGAGCGTGAGCTCTCTCCGATGGTGGCTGACAGTCATGTCACAGAGCCACAGGCCAAGTCCCTGGGGGACGTCATAGAGGACTCAGAAAATCGAGGAACAATAGTCTCCATGACTCAGTGATATTTTGTTTCAGATTCGGTATTGCCAACCCATCGGGTTTTGCCAACTACTTAGTCCTGGTCTCAGTGTTGGACTTCCATATCCTGTCTTTATTGTCTTGTCTTGTCTGTGTCATGTGTTGTTGCTTTTACTGTTTGTGTATCTTTCATTATGGGACAGAGCACTTCAATGCCTCTGTCTCTGACCCTTGTTCACTGCAACAAAGTTTGCTTAAGGGATCAGAATCTTTCTTTTTCAGTAAAATGCTGGACCTGGCAGACTCTCTGTGCCTCAGAATGGCTCACCTTTGGATTTGGATGGACCCTAGAAGGATCTTTCTACTTCCCACTAATTTAAAAAGTTAGAGATATTGTCTTTCAGCCAGAGCCACATAGATACCTGTGAAGACAGATGGACACTGCCTACCAACCCGGTGACGAGGGGAATCAACATCAATATCAAGAAAGAGACTTTGTCTACATTAGACGACATCAGGTGTCATCCCTGGAACCCTGCTGGAAGGGACCATAGCAGGTGCTACTTATAACACCTACAGCAGTAAAGGTAGACAGAATCACTTCCTGGATCCATACCTCTCATCTCAAGCCTGTGCCCTGTCCAGACTCTGGCTGGAAACTGTAAAAGACTGGTAACGCTTTCAAATTGTGTATTTGCCATGTGGATAAGGCAATAGACTCTCCCCTTGACCACCAGTAGTCCTAACCCTCATCAGCCCATTCAGCAGCGATGGCTGATCACAAATCTTACTGGACAAGAAGTATGGTCTATCTCGCATACAGCCCACTTAGGGACATGGTCGCCATCTCTCCACAGAAACATTTGTCAGCTGGGTATAGGTCTTTTCCATTGGGATATCCCTGATGAAGTGGATCCCACTAAAATTCCATTAAATCCCTTCTCTACCATAGATAATGGAAACAAATATTATGGATGTAGGGACACGGGAGCCAGATGCAGGTTGGCTAGCCTAGATTACTATGTTTGCCCGGCGGACTATCAAAGCCACAAACAGTCAAGGCTGTGTTGGGGGAAAGCCGGCTTCTTCTGTAAGTCATGAGGATGTGAGCATACAGGGACTGCTTGATGGAACCCAAACTCCTCATCAAATTCTGTACACAACATTGGCCATATTACCAATTAGATAACCAAAATTGATGGCCCCCAGAGGGGTCTCTGGATCCTCAAATTCTGCGTGACCTTTTTAACTTCTGCAAGTGCTGAAAAGGGTAAAAGGAGATTCCCCTATGTGGAGGCCTTTTCCCTCCTTTGCTCACATCCTGAACTATGCTTCTCCAATAGATCCTCACCCTCAGCCTTCTGCTCCAGACTCTCTGCTCTTACTCTCACCTATGCAACCTGATTTCTCCCCTCCAATTACTAGATCAAAAACCCAAACCTCCGCCTGTTCTAAGACCGTTGCCCCCTTCTTGAGGTAGCAGGTACTGAGGTACACCTCAACCAACTCACTCCTCTCTTCTCCTGTCATTGCCCGCACTGGGTCCCACCAGGTCCTCTTACTACCTAACACAAAGCCCAAACCAGCTGAGAAGAGCCCTCACACCCTTATCCAAGATGCAATGTAAATGGCCTTTAAAGTTGCTTTTTCAGCACTGAAAACATGTTACTAAGTGTTTAAAGTCCCTCAAATGCTTTTTGGGATACTAACTCCCATCTTACCCTCTGCTGTACCTGTTGTACTGCTCAAGATTTGTTCCTAGAAAAATCCAAAACCCCTTTTCCATTATTCTTTTACATTTCTCCTACCTCATTCTCAGATCCACGGAACTGCTCACAGCCATGCCTTCCCCGTCTTCCCCCTCTGTACCAGGCCCACAGAAAAGTCTTAACTGACCTTCTACAGAAATCTCCAACATAGCTGAATTTAGGAATTTCAGCAAAAGAGTCCCAATAAAAGATTTCTAAGTAGATAAAATTCCACTTTTCATGTTGCCCTATTCTACTTGGCCACTGGCTAAAAAAATCTGCAATCCTAAGCTAGACACCCCCATACTAATTTTTCACAAAATATGTGAACAAGGCCTTGGCCTTGAGCTGAGGCTTCACATAGATGGCTACATTTGTAAGATAAAGAAGTTACCAACTGGGCTCCATGGTAACAGTTGGCAGGGGGAAAAATAAAGGGAATATAAAGCTCTCCCTCACCCAGGTGTCCTTGGAAGGTTAACTTTCCCAGAAGAGAGGAAAAAAAAAGAAGACAAATGGCTTCTTGTGAACTTCTTAAGACTGTGAACTTCTGAGCCCCTTCCCTTATATGTTGGGTACAAAATTCTGAAACTACCTAAACTTGGGATTCCGGGGATTTAATTGATTACAACAGAAGTAATGCCCTCTGAATATGGTTGCAAACAAATAGGACTGTTTTCCTGTCTTTGGTACTATCTTAGGTGCCTTGCCTTGTCCATCCCTACAACAGTATAATTCTATATACTTAAAACATTGTTTATGTTTTCATGAAGTGGTCAAAAGATGTGATTATTTGTGTAGTTGTGCAAATGTTTCCCAGAGTGCTCTATCATGACACAGGTTCATTTGAAGATCAAATAGGGGGGCATAAAACCTGGTTCCACTGGGAACATATATCCCTCACTTTCGCCATCCTATTAGGAATACATGTTGCTGCAGGGGTGGGCACAAGAACCACTGCCTTGGTCCATGGGACAAAACAAATGACCCAAATAGAAGCAGCAATAGGCCAAAACTTAAAGATATTAGAAACCTCCATCACAGCATTGCAGGAATCTTTAACCTATCTCTCTGAAGTTGTTTTACAGAACAGTCGAGGATTGGAATTTCTCTTCATGAGAGAAGAGGGCCTTTTTTTTGCATTGATGGAAGAATGTTGTTTTTATGCCAACCATACTGGAGTTGTAAAAAAATCTATGAGTAAATTAAAATGACGACTTGAAGAGCGTCAACGAGAGAGAGAGGCCCAAAAAGGGTGGTTTGAATCTTGGTTCACAAAGTCCCCCTGGTTAACTATGCATTTATCAACCCTGGCGGGTCCAATAATAATCCTCACATTATTGCTAACTATAAAACCCTGCTTGCTCAACCATGTAATTTATTTTCTCCAGGCTCAAATTGGACAAGTTAAACTAATGGTAATACCCCACTAGCAGACATGGAATGTGACACCACCCAATGATCATATTTATGATTAAAAGTAGCCAGAAAAAGAAGTGTCGAATGAAAGGTTAATAAAATATGTAGTTGTCACTTCCTGTTTTTCTGTACACGTAACAAAACACTGTTGAAATCTTGAGAAATTTTTGCCAATCTTGTTCCCAGAATGTGCTGTCCACAACTGCCAAACTGCAGAATGTACTACCCCACCAGGTTGCATGCAAACTGAACACTCGCCCTGACACATCAATTAACTTCCCTCCCTGCACTCGTAAGGAAAAGTTTATAACATCTGCTTAAGCTGTTCTCAGGGCTCTCTACTCTTTTCAAGTGAACTCTGAGCCCCAGCATGCTGGACCCCCAATAAACCCATTGCTGTTACATGAGATAGACACTTGGTGGTCTCTTCTTCCGACGCTCGCCCGACCGTTACTTGGATGATTGAATGTAGAATAGAACATCCAGTCAAAAAGGGATAGTCGGAAGGATTAGGAATATAGTCCGTAGGTTTAGGAAGAAGAGTGAGTATAGGATTTGGACCAAAAGTTCTTTAGCAATAGGGTTTCTTTTAGAGAGTGAATGTAAATGTCAGCACATGTGAAGAATGAGTCACAATGATGAAATGCGGAAAATATGTAGGAAAGCAGATATCAATAGAGACATTAGGAAATCAGGCAAAGTACAAAGTGAGTGATAGGATTAGACATTATCAACAGGGTTGAGTTTCAATATATAATCTTAGGAAGAAACAAATATGTAGTCACCAATAAGATTGACATTTGAGAGCATTAGGCAACCTGGACATGGATGAGTTTAGTAATCCATGTTCACTTTCCATTTAGGCTTTTGGGAGAATCCTAAGTGTGACCTTTGCATTTTGGGTCCAGAATACTACTGTGATAAAATGTATGTATAAGTCAGTTGACATGAGTATTTCTTCCACCATTTCTGGGAGCAATATTTTGAAGATATACAAATTATTATTGGGCGTACACAGAGGTGTACCCTGTGTCTATCAATATAGAGATAATGCATGAATAGACCATACTGTAAATAAATAATATTACTGGTTCCACTTTACATAATGGATTAAATTGATATCTGAAAGTATACAAGAAATCTTATATTGAAATAGAATCATTCATTCCAACCAGTTTTATATCTAATGATAATATTAGGGTTATGGTTTATCATGACGGTTGTGTGAGTTTTGCTTCAAAATTGATAATAGAAATCAAAAATAATGTGTTTATAAAGAAGTCTCTTAAAAAGAGCAGTCAAGAAACATGGAGTAATCCATGTGTTCTGAAGCAAGAAGTGATGGAAAGTAAAACAAATGCGTATAAATTTGCTAAATTGTGGATGAAATATACATCCTATCATGTGCATAAACTGGAGAAATAGTAATGTACCAGTTTTGAATGAAAATGAACGTCAAAATACACATTATATCCCATAGGAATCTTCATGCATTGATGTTAAACTGGGTCAGTTACTGTAGAAATATTTGATTTTTTTTTGGTGTCATAATACACTTTATTTTAGCACTAGCATGCCACAGAATGTAGAGGAAAGAGCAATAGATTTTCAGTTATAGCACTAATTATCTAACATTTAATGACTATTTTGGGGAGTCTAGAAATTGCATAAGGCTATGTAACATAATTGTTTTTTATTTAACATTCATAAAAACTTGGAATTTTGGTAATATTTCTCCTTTTTCATTTTTTATTTTTTCAGTTGTTCATAGACCTTCATTTTATTTATTTGTATGTGGTGATGAGAATATAACCCAGTGCCTCACACATGCTAGACAAGCATGTTAACACTGAGCCAGAAACCCAGCTCCTCCACTTTATCTTATCATCAAACACTCCTCACCCTCTTCATTACTCACTTTCTTAATCGTTTTCCCCCTTCTCTCTATTCTTTTTCACTTTCCCTCCTTATGTATTTTTCTCTCATGTCATTACAAACACTAGTATGCTATGAAATTTACATTTAAAACTGATTTTATAGTCATTCTTTTTTCTTGAGAAAATTTAAAAATTATAATCACCTGATAGATATATTACAATACATTTATTATACATATGCATCTATATTCATTCACATGTATTACATATATATATACATATATATTTAAAATTACTTTGATTAGCCTGTTAGAAATAATATATACCAAGTCTTTCTTAATTTTCAAGTCTTCCAGAATTAACATCTTACAGTGAAAATCAAATAAACATGTTTAAGTTAACAGGTATCATTCTTATTTATCAATACTGATAATTTAAGGTTTTATATCACATTAAGTTGTAATATGGCATATTAACTCTTATGAATTAGAGAAATTTTTTTTGAACAACCTATTATTTAAGGACCATATGCACTGACATTTAAAATGGCCTTCTTGTGATTTCAATTTCTATCAATTGTGTGTTAATTAAAAAATACTTATTTTAGTAATTTTCATATTCATAATTGATATAAAGTCAATTGTTTAATCCTTTTTGTAAGTAGTTACTTATTACAGTAGGGGCAGTATTAATAATTCTAAATCTTTATAAGAAAAATGGTACAAAGATATTTTCAGGCAAAATTAAGAATAATTGCGATCTCTAAATGTTTGATTACTGATACATATAATACAGAGCTTTTGATGAGTCTCTTTCCCAGTAAAACATAAAATGCAAAGATACAGTTGGGTATGTATGTCCAAATAAAGATAAGAAAAAATACACATTATCAGTTAGAAACTATTACATAAAAGATGAAAAGAACAATCCAACACATTGTACCAACTTGTCAGTTGAGTTAGTATTCTGGAAGAATAGCCTAAGACTAGAACTGGTCCATGACAAAATATTCACTAAAAAATGAAATATGGAAAATATAGGAAATACTATGAATTTTTCAGGAGGGTAGGTGTATTAACCTTTAATCTCAATTATGTGCATTTTTAAAACCAGTTTTCTGGTACAATAAAATTGTGATAGATGCAACTAAACAAAACAAAGTTTCTGCTTAGCAAAATGAATGCATTTCAACACTTTTTTAGCTGATATCTTCCCACTCAATTTTAAACCTTTATTTATTTATTTTTTATTGGTTGTTCAAAACATTACAAAGCTCATGGTATATCATCTTTCATACATTTGACTCAATTGGGTTATGAACTCCCAATTTTCCCCAAATACGAGTTGCAGAATCACAATGGTTACACATTCATATTTTTACAAAATGTCATATAAGTGACTGTTGTATTGTGCTACATTTCCTATCCACTACTATCTTCCCTCCCCTCCCCTCCCATCTTCCCTCTCTACCTCATCTGCTGTTTTTCACTTCTCTCCCTATTCCACCCCCCTTTCCCCTCACTACCTCTTATATGTAATTTTGTGTAACATTGAGGGTCTCCTACCATTTCCATATGGTTTCCATTCTCTCTCCCTTTTGCTTTCCTCTCTCGTCTTTGATTAATGTTAATCTTTTCCTCAAGTTCTTTCTCCCTGTTCTATTCTTAGTTGCTCTCTTTATATCAAAGAAGACATTTGACTTTTGTTTTTTAAAGAGTGGCTACCTTCTCTTAGCATAATCTGCTCTAATGCCATCCATTTCCATATAAATTCTATGATTTTGTCATTTTTTAGTGCTGCATAATACTCCATTGTGTATAGATGCCACATTTTTTTTTATCCATTCATATATTGAAGGGCATCTAGTTTGTTTCCACAGTCTACCTATTTTGAATTGTGCCACTATGATCATTGATGTGGCAGTATCCCTATAGTACGCTCTTTTAAGATCCTCAGGGAATAGTCTGAGAAGGGCAAAAGCTGGTTCAAAGGGTGGATCCATTCCCAGTTTTCCCAGGAATCTCCATTCTGCTTTCAAAGTTTGCTTCACCAATTTGCAGTCCCACCAGCAGTGTACAAGTGTACCCTTTTCCCCACATCCTCGTCAACACTTGTTGTTCTGTGACTTCATAATAGCTGCAAATCTTACTGGAGTGAGATGGTATCTTAGGGTGGTTTTGATTTGCATTTCTCTGACTGCTAGAGATGGTGAGCATTTTTTCATGTACTTGTTGATGGATTGTATGTCTTCCTCTGTGAAGTGTCTGTTCTGTTCCTTGTCCCATTTGTTGATTACATTATTTGTTATCTTATTGTTTAATTTTTTGAGTTCTTTGTATATTCTGGATATTAGGGCTCTATCTGAAGTGTGAGGGGTAAAAATTTGTTCCCAGGATGTAGGCTCTCTATTTACCTCTCTTATTGTTTCTCTTGCTGAGAAAAAACTTTATAGTTTAAGTAAATCCAATTTGTTTATTCTTGTTATTAACTCTTGAGCTATGGGAGTCTTATTATGGAATTTGGAACCCGACCCCACAGTATGAAGATCGTAACCAACATTTTTTCTATCAGACGCAGTGTCTCTGATTTTATATCTAGCTTCTTGATCCATTTTGAGTTAACCTTTGTGCATGGCAAGAGAAAGAAATTCAGTTTCATTTTTTTGCATATGGATTTCCAATTTTCCCAGCACCATTTGTTGAAGATGCTATTCTTTCTCCATTGCATGCTTTTAGCCCCTTTATCAAATATAAGAAAGTTGTAATTTTGTGGATCGGTTTCTGTGTCCTCTATTCCGTACCATTGGTCCACCTTCCTGTTTTGGTACCAGTACCACACTGTGTTTGGTACTATTGCTTTGTAGTACAGTTTGAACTCTGATATCGCTATAACTCCAGATTCACACTTACTGCTTAGAGTTGCTTTCGCTATTCTGGGTCTTTTGTTTTTCCATAAGAATTTCATGATTGCTTTATCTTTTTCTACAAGGAATGCTGTTGGGATTTTGATTGGCATCACTTTAAACCTGTAGAGAACTTTGGGTAATATTGCCATTTTGATAATGTTATTTCTGCCTATCCATGTACAGGGTTCATTTTTCCATCTTCTAAGATCTCCTTTTATCTCTCTCTTTAGATTTCTGTAGTTTTCATTATATAAATCTTTCACCTCTTTTGTTAGGTTGATTCCCAAGTATTTTATTTTATTTGAGGATATTGTGAATGGAGTGGTTTTCCTCATTTCCATTTCAGAAGTTTTGTTGCTGATATACAAAAATGCCTTTGATTTATGTGTGTTGATTTTATATCCTGCCACTTTGATGAATTCATTTATTTACTCAAGCCGTTTCTTTGTAGACCCTTTTGGGTCTGTTAAATATATTATCATGTCATCTACAAATAGCGATAATTTAAATTCTTCCTTTCCTATTTTTATGCCTTTATTTTCTTTTGTCTGTCTAATTGCTCTGGCTAGTATTTCTAGAACTTAATTGAATAGAAGTGGTGATAGAGGGCATCCCTGTCTTGTTCCAGATTTTAGAGGGAATTTCTTCAGCTTTTCTCTATTTAGGATGATGCTAGCCTGATTTTTAGCATATATAGCTTTTACCATGTTGAGGTAAGTTCCTTTTATCCCTAGTTTTTATAGTGTTTTGAACATAAAGGGATGCTGTAGTTTGTCGAATGCTTTTTCTGCATCAATGGAGATGATCATATGGTTCTTGTCTTTAAGTCTATTGATGTGGTGGATTACATTTATTGATTTCCATATATTGAACCAGCCTTGCATCGCAGGGATGAATCCTACTTGATCATGAAGCACAATTTTTTTGATATGCTTCTGTATTCGATTCGCCAGGATTTTATTGAGAATTTTTGCATCCAAGTTCATTAGAGATATTGTTCTGTAGTTTTCTTTCTTTAAAGTGTCTTTGTATGGTTTCGGGATCAGGGTGATGTTGGCCTCATAGAATGAATTTGGAAGAGCTATTTCTTTTTGTTTTTCTTGAAATAGCTTGAATAATATTGGTATTAGTTCTTCTTTGAAGGTTTTGTAGAACTCCGCTGTATACCCATCGAGTCCAGGGTTTTTTTTGGTTGGCAGTCCTTTGATGGTTCTTCTATTTCTTCCTTTGTTATTGGTCTGTTTAAATTGTGTGTGTCTTCCTGACTCAATCTGGGCAGATCGTATGACTTAAGAAATTTATCAATACCTTCACTATCTTCAATTTTATTGGAATATAGTGTTTCACAATACTTTCTAACTATCTTCTTTATTTCTGTAGTGTCTGTTGTGATATTGCCTTTTTCATCCAGTATTTTAGTAATTTGAGTTCTCTCTCTTCTTCTGTTCATTAGTATGGCTAAGGGCCTGTCGATCTTATTTATTTTTTCAAAAAACCAACTTTTAGTTTTATCAATTTTTTCAATGTTTTTCTTTGTTTCAATTTTGTTGATTTCTTCTCTAAATTTGATTATTTTTTGTCTTCTACTACATTTGCTGTTGTTTTGCTCTTCCTTTTCTAGGTTTTTGAGGTGTAGCATGAGTTCATTTATTTGCTGGTTTTTCTTTTTTTGAGGAAAGAACTCCAATAAATGAATTTCCCTCTTAAAACTGCTTTCACTGTGTCCCATAGATTCCGGTACATTGTGTTTGTATTGTCATTTGTCTCTAAGAATTTTTTTATCTCCTCCTTTATGTCTTCTGTTACCCATTGATCATTCAGTAGCATGTTGTTCATTTTCCATGTGATGCAGGATTTTTCCTTCCTTCTTTTATCATTGATTTCCCGTTTCATTCCATTATGATCAGATATGGTGCATGGTATTATTTCAATGCCTTTATATTTACTAAGAATTGCCCTATGGCATAATATATGGTCTATCTTTGAGTAGGATCAATGTGCTGCTACTGAGAAGAACGTGTATCCACTTGATGATGGTTGATATATTCTATATATGTCTGTTAAGTCTAGGTTATCGATTGTGCTGTTGAGTTCTATAGTTTCTTTATTCAGTTTCTCTCTAGAGGATCTGTCCAATGCCAAGAGTGGTGTGTTGAATTCACCCATAATTATTGTGTTGTAGTCTATGTGACTCTTGAACTTGAGGGGAGTTTGTTTTATGAACATTGCAATTCCATTGCTTGGTGCATACAAATTGATAATTGTTAGTCTTGTTGGTGGATGGTTCCTTCTAAAAGAATATAGTGTTCTTCTTTATCTCTTTGATTTACTTAGGTTTGAAGTTGATTTTATTCCATATGAGTATGGCCACTCCTTCTTGCTTCCGAGGGCCGTGTGAGTGGTATGATTTTTCCCAAACTTTTACCTTCAGCCTGTGTATGTCTTTTCCTATAATATGGGTCTCCTGAAGACAACATATTGTTGGATTTTTTTTTTCCACGTTACTAGCCCACGTCTCTTGATTGGTGAGTTTTGGCCATTAACATTTAAGGTTACAATTGAAATATGATTTGTACTTCTAGTCATGTTTATTTATTTATTTATTATATTTTAGTTTGGCTAGTTTTTACTTTTTTGGTTATTTTCCTCCCCCTTTACTGAAATACCTCCTGCTGTTAGTTTTGGGCACTATTTTTCAATTCTTCTTCTTGTAGTATTTTGCTCAAAATGCTTTGCAGTGCTGGTTTTCTGGCTGCATATTCTTTTAGCTTTTGTTTATCATGAAAGACTTTAATTTCATTTTCAAATCTGAAGCTTAATTTTGCTGGGTACAGTGTTCTTGGTTGGAATCCATTATTTTTCAGCATTTGAAATACATTATTCTAGGATCTTCTCTCTTTCAAAGTCTGTGATGAAAAATCAGTCGTTAACCTAATTGGTTTACCCCTGAATGTAATCTGCCTCCTTTCTCTTATAAGCGTTTAATATTGTCTCCTTGTTCTGTATGTTGGCTATCTTCATAATTATATGTCTTGGATTTGGTCTATTATGTTTTTGAATGTTTGGGGTCCTGTAGGCTTCCAGGATTTGGCAATCCAATCCATCTTTCATCTCTGGGATGTTTTCTAGAATTATTTCATTTAATATGTTGTCCATTCCTTTGGTTTGAATCTCTATGCCTTCCTCTATCCCGATGACTCTCAAGTTTTTTTTTTTTTGACATCCCTTATCTCTTGAATAGATTTAAGCATCTTTTCTGTGTTGACTATATTCTTTTCAAGTTGATAAACTTTGTCTTCATTTTCTGATTTTCTGACTTCTACTTGATCTACTCTATTTGTAATATTCTTGTTTGAGTTTTTAATTTGGTTTATAGTTTCCTGCATTTCTAGAATTACTGTTTGAATTTTTTTAAGATCTCTATTTTTTGGTAAAGCTCATTTTTTGCCATTTGAATTTGTTTGTTTAATTCATTTTCAAAATATACTTTTATTCCTTGGACTTGCTGCCTCATGTCTTCTCTAATATTTCTTTCCATCTGAGTTAAGTATGCCTTGATTTCTTTCCCTATCCCTGTTTCTGGTGCTTCTAGGTCCTCCTGTAGAATTAAGTTGTCCTGCATTGTTTGTACTCCTTTTATTCCATTGTTTTTTCATGATGTTCACGTTACTTTCCAGCTCTATTTGATTGCTGTGTTTCTGCTTTATTCTAGAGATTTGTTTTGGTGTTGTATGTCTCTGTTGTCTCTCCTTTGTGTTGGTAGACTATGCATGCTAAAGTGGATTCCGCTTGGAAGAAATTCCGAAGGCCGAGCTCCAGTGACGTCACCTCTCTGTTTTGGCAGGCCCAAGGCTCCTTGCTGAGGTGTCCGTATAGGGGGGTGGGACTGTACTGTCACTTGTTGGTTTCAGCTCCGGGTCACTGGCGGGCAGGCGGTCTCCAGCTGCCCAGTCGTGCGGTCGGTGGCCGGCGGGCAGGCGGTCTCCAGCTGCCCAGTCACTTGTGCAGCAGGTGGGCTGTCACTGGCGGGCGGGCGATCTCTAGCCACCCAGTGGTGCGGTCGGTCGCCGGCGGCAGGGCGTTCTCAAGCCGCCTAGTCACGCGGGCAGCGGGTGGACTTTCACCTGTGGGCCTGCAGTCTCCCGCTGCCCAGTCACAAGGGCCTGGCCTCTAGTCCTCTGGTTTCTCCTGCTAGTCCTGGTTTTTCCTGCAAGACCAGATTTCCCCTGAGTGATGGCTCTCGGCAGTTCAAACTGTACTCTGGGCCTGCCGTTTGTTGGTTGTGGAGGGTGTCTATTGGGAAGCCAGACACTCTATTGTTTTGATTTTTTCGACTTGCCCCTCCCCCAGCACTGGTTAGACAGGTTTTATTTTCACAGTTGATGAGAGGGGGAGTTGAAGGTCAGTTGCCTCTTGTTTTCCCCCATCTTTATGCAGGCTCGCTCTGATAATCTCTCCCCCGGAAATCCTAGGAGAGATTTTATACGAATTCCCCGATATATGGGAGATGAGCTGAATAACACACTCCTGTTTTATTGTTGTAATCTGTAGGAGAGTGGCTGTGGTTACTTCAGCTCTCCAAGATGATGGCCATTGGTTTCCTTGGAAGAGTTTCCATTGTGGGAGATAGAACTGTACCGCTTCCTTCCCTGTCTGAAATCCTGAACTCAGCTCAGGGCTCAGTGGGGGCTCTACCGGCAGGATTCCACAGAATCCTTATCAACGTTTCTCCCTGCTTATTGGACCCATCTCGGTGGTGCCGCACCGTCTTTAGCCACTGGGTGGGCCGCGCGGATCAGTCAAATGGGATCTCGGGTCGCACATTTGGCTCGTGTTTGAGACTCAATTACTGGACCATGGTGCTAGAAATCCTTCTTCTAGGTTTTGGTGCACCCCCATTTTGCTGTAATTTCCTAACAAGATAGTTTTTTTGTCACTCTAACTCGTTATTCACCTGTGCAGTGGTGCAGTACACTTGGTGTGATGCACTCTATTCATGGCCATCTTGCAATGACGAAATATTATGATTTGTATGCACCATTTACTGAAGTCAGTTTTCAGTTTTAGAAAACAAATATGAATTTCAGGTGTATGAATATTTCGGAGAATAATCTTGTGAAAAGTTGATTATAAATCCACATACATGAATATGAATGATTTTAGGGAGTGTATAATAAGACACATATATTTTATATTTTGAAAAATCTGGAGAGTATATATATATATATATATATATACACACACAAACACACACACACACAGACATTAAAAAGAAGCAGTATATATGCCAATCGAAATTCATCATGAAATATATATCTTCCACATATCCAAAAATATACATTTTACTAAAAATGGATTTATGTATAATGTTGTTCAACTTGGAAGCTCACACTTAGGTTGAATTTTCAGTTCCAACAGCGTTTAGGAGGAGTGATCTCTTCTCACAATTTGTATGTGCCAAGTCACCCACCTCAGAAGAAGGTACGTGTGATACCAGGTAGGATTCTATATGTGCATATAATAATACATGAGCTGAAAAAGGCTAAAGAGAGACAGGAATTGACATATTTCTTAACTTTAAAAACACATGGTGAACTATTTCAATAAACATTGACTTATTTATAACTCCTATCCTATATAATGAAAAAGGGAAGTCCAAATATACACCATGCCTCCTCTGAACTGCTTGTATTTCTATTCTGTTTGAGTTACTATTCTCCATCATATTAGGATTAGTAGTCAGAGTCTAGTAGGGTATGGGTTAGTGTCAGAGATTCATTATTCCGAATGGAAAATAGGAAAATAAACCCAATGTGTTTTCAAATATGTGCTACACAAAAATCTTCCCACTCTCATCCAGAACAATTCCTTGATATTACCCTCGCCTGAAGTAATGCACAATTAGAGGAGAAGAGTTAGAAAATCTGGGAATACATATCTGGAATGGAATATGCTCAGGAGTTCACAACCTTGGAGGTGTTAGAGGAGTTTCCAAAAGTAAGGGACAGGGTAAACACTCCACAAACATGGAGCTCTGCAGGCCTAAAGACATCTTGAGAAACTGCCTCTGAGTTTGGGCACTTGAAATATATGTTGTTGTCAGGAGCTTTAGCTTCCTATGTAGTGAGAGCACCAAAATTGGGTCTGCATCTAAGTGACCTGGAGGACATGGTATCTTATTTTTCAATGAACATGAGGCAGCAGTGCTGAATTCTCACTTTGTAGGTAAACTGTGGCAACTACGGTCTAAGTGTCTCTCCGTGTAGACTGTGAAGCCATTTGGTCATCCTCTAGTTTTCCTGGTGTGTCTTGCTGCTTCACTGGGAGTTGGGTATTTGCTTCACGAAATACAAGGAGTTCAACTGGGACATAATGCTGGAGGGAGTTCTGTCACATGCGGTGGGTCAGGGTCTGCAGGAGAATGCACCAATCAGGCTTCTATCTCACATAGCTTGCCCCCAGGCCCATAGCAACCTGATTCTGAACATTGCCCTGACCCTCTCAATATAACAAGATGCCTTAACATATAAGGGTCTGCTAGCTGCACCATGTCAGTCACAAGCCATTTGGAAGCCAATGGCAGATCCACATGGCCCCAACACAGATGTTTTATCACACAGCTGCCCACCACTGCTCTAGACCCGCTACTAAGCAGGCTCCAACTTACTGGCATCTCTGTTCTACACCATATTTCATGAAACCCAGTCAATCAACGAATTGTATGGTATACTCATGATCAGCAAATGGACATCAAAAGGTTCTCCAGTGACACCTGGACATGAAAATTTCAAAAATTCCATGGTATTTATCTAGCCATTGTTCGTGGATGAATTTGGAGGCACTATGATTTTCAATTTATTCAGGAACCATTAAATGTTGAGGAAGCTCATTTTAATGAAAGCACAGGAGAACACACACAGGCAAGTCTTCTCAAAGAGTGGCCAAATGGTCACATGAAGCCAGGCCCATTGAGGTCTACAATGTGAGGTCCATGTGTGTTTTGACTCTCAACTATGGCTGCCAAGTTTGTCAGAATAAAATCATGTGATATCCTTGCTGAAATTCCTCGTGCCTTGTGGAAAGCCTTCCTGGGCACACATCTCAATTCCAAGGGTGACTCTCATGCATGGCCTCCTAAAATCCCAACACAACTAATGGCAATACTTCTCTGAGGTCAGTTGCAGAACTCAGTCTGTAAGGAGAATTACAGCAGAGTTCAAGCCCAGGTGGAACCAGTCATCATTTCCAACCGTCAAACTAATAACCACAATTAAAACCAAAACACTTCCGCATGGCCCTCATCTTCTTCCATATAGACACTCATTATAACCTCTGACTAGAGGTTTCCATGAGGGGCGCAGTCCAAGACAGTGTCCAAAATAAGCTCCCTTTCCCCTCATTTGCCTAAAGTCGGGGTGGCCTGAACACCTTCCTGTGAACCAGGAGTAATCGAGTAGGCCTTCCGTTAATACTGCTCTGTTTCTCCAATTTGAGGAATACTGACTCTGGGGTTTAGATTCTTTATGTGAATTAGAAACATGAGAAAACCCAAGCACCTATGGGCTTCCCTCTTCAGGGCTTTGAAGAACTCATTTGACCCAAAGGATCCCTATTCTCACTTGATGAAGTTCAGGAACCTTACAGAGGAAGGCGAGAGACTTCATCCACAATGACTGCTCTTTTGGCCATTTTGGGTTTGGATGAAAACATGGGATCCATCAGGTGCTGAGAATCTAACCACAGCCTCACACAGGGCCAAGAGTCTGATTCAGACACATCCATTTCCGAAGCAAATAAGCAAAGAGCCACAGGTGAATCCCATTCATTTCCATTTGAAACTGTTTTCTTCAGGCTTCACAAAGGAGTGGCCTGAGGGAAAGACCTTCCTGAAATTCAGGGCAACAAACAAGAGGTAAACAAAAGGCACAAAGCAGGGTTTCTCCACTGAGACTTTCCTGGTCACACTGATATCTGAGTTTTCTGAGATGCTCGCCATTGCCGTCAGTTATCCAGAACATGGCCATATCACAGAACTTGTAGGTGGTACATATCTTGGACACAAAACCATGAGGCTATTCTGGAGAGTGGCCAGAATTCAGGAAGAAAACAGAAACTTTGGAAGATAGCAGGTGTTACCCTTCGATAAGGCAAGCCACAGTCCATTCATAAATTTGGCAGGATGAATGCCTGGAAGCTTTCTACTAGACAGGACACATCCATTGATGCATTCTCTTTACTAATGTCTACAATCACGGACAGAGTGGGATGCACAGATATAGAAGCCCTTGACTTGTCAAACGACTTACTAGAAACAGTCAACGCCAATCCAAACAAACAGCCTTTCCTACCTATTCTCAGGACATGAGACAAAACCAGAAACACACATCCACACCCACAAAGGCACCTCTTTTACCCAAGTAGGTCTGTGACTATCCGGAGTGTCCTCAGACTGATGGGCCATATTATATTCCCCCAAAATGGCCTCTCCTGTCTCAAATCTGGTCTCCTTGGCCAACTCTGTGAAGTAGTCAGGAGCCATGGGTGAGCCACTACCTGCTTTCTCAGGAAAGTCCCCTCTTCAGACCTTTCCTGGCATTTGGACATCCTAACATCAGTAGGAACTAAGAAAGTCTGACTCTGTCCTTGGTAAATTGAAACAAGTGAGACCACTGGAACTGGGACTGCGAGTGCCTCTGGGTGTGTCTCTTCCTGGATCACAAGTTCAGAGAGTTCCATCGACAAGGAGGTGAGGTGAGGTCACTTCCTTCCAAAACTGAATGAGGTCACTGCCTTGGCAACCTCTTTGTCCTAACAGTTACTTCTAAGGGTCCCATGAGATGCAGGTTGCCCCTACTTTCTGTGACACTTTCACAAGTTAGAATGGTATATCAACCATAGGCACCTGTGAACAGCTCTTCACACAGGCCTTGTTTGGTCCATCTTCTCTATATTTAGAGGTTGATTCAGACACATCCCTTCATCATGACCAGGTTGTTTGCCATAGAATTTAACTTTTGCTTTCTCATGTCCTTCATAGCTGCCTATATCTTATCCAGGGGTCATTTCTGCATGGACCTTTGATGTTCTCAGCAGGTGGAAGATCCCCTACATTCCAGTATTGTAAGACCAACTCTGTCCCTCCTCTTTTGTAAAGTTAGATTGAGGGAACAGTGTATGTTTAGGGTTAATAACATGTTTTATTTGGGTTAAGAATCTCTCTGCCGGATGAATAATGGTATTGGGAACCTGTGATATTTACAAGAATATATAGCTGAAATATAAGTATAAAAACAGAAACCTAGGTAAGATTTGAAACGAGAAGGGCATTGGGCCCTTGAGTGGGATACTTAGGTTTTAATAATTTTCTGTATATATGTCTCAGATAAATTGAAATACAATGGCTTAGGACCTTATACCTTGGACGATTGATTGTCGAATTGAACATCGAGTCAAAATGCAATAGTCAGTAGGATTAGGAAGATAGTCAGTAGGTTTAGAAATAAGAGTGAGTATAGGATTTGGACCAAAATTTCTTTAGCAATAGGGTCTAGGGTAGACAGTGAATGTATAGGTCACCAAATGTGAAGTGTCAGACACAATGATGAACTGGGTAAAATATGTAGGAAAACAGATATCAATTGAGATATTAGGAAATCAGGCAAAGTATAAAGCGAGTGATAGGATTAGACATTTTCAACAGGCTCGAACTATAATATATAATCTTAGGAAGAAACAAATATGTAGTCACCAATAGGATTTACATCTGAGAGCATTTGGCAACCTGGACATTGTTGTTTTAGTAATCCATTCTCACTTTCCATTTAGGGTTTGATACAATCATGATTGTGACCTTTGCTTTTTGTGTCCAGAATATTACTGTGATAAAAAGTATATATAAATATATATATAGATAAGGTGATATGAGTAATTCTTCCACCATTTCTGGGAGCAATATTTTGAAGAGGTATAAATTAGTATTGGGGGGACAAAGAGGTGTACACTGTGTCTTTGAATATAGAGATAATGCATTAATAGACCATACTGTGAATAAATAACATAACTGGTACCAACATTAAATAATGCATTGAACGGAAATGTGAAAATATACAGAAAATCTTTTATTGATATACATACATTTATTCCAACCAGCTATACATCTAATGGTAATATTAATGTTATGGTTTATCTGGAAGAGTGTGTGAGTTTAGCTTCGAAATTGATTATGGAAATCGAAAATGATGTGTTTGGAAAGAAGTCTCATGAAAAGACCAGTCAAGTAACATGGAGGAATACATGTGTTATGAAGCAGGAAGTGACTGAAAGTGAAACAAATTCCTATAAATTTGTGAACTTGTGGATGAAATATATATCTTATGATGTGCAAAAACTGAAGAAATAGTAATGTACCAGTGTTGAATTATAATGAACGTCAAAATAGAAATCATGTCCTATAGGAATCTACTTGCATTGATGTTAAACTGGGTCATTTACTCTAGAAATATTAGGATTTGTAAGCACCATTTATTGAAGTTACTTTTCAGAACTGGGAAACAAATATGTATTTCAGGTGGATGAGTATTTCTGAGAATAATCTTGTGAAAAGTTGATTATAAATCCACATACATGAACATAAATGAATTTACGGAGTTATATAAGACACATATATTTCATATTTTATAAAATGTGAAGAGTGTGAATATATATATATATATATATATATATATATTTGTATATATATATATTTATATATGTATTTATATATATATATTTATATATATTAAAAAACCACAAAAAATACATTAAAAAGTATCAATATCTATATGCCAATCGTAATTCATCATGTAATATAAATCATCCACAGATGCAAAATTATTTATTTTACTAAACATGGATTTATGTATAACATTGTTCTACTAGGAAGCTCACCCATTGTTTGAATTTTCAGTTTCAACAGCGTTTAGGAGGAGAGATCTCTTCTCACAATTTGTTTCTGCCAAGTCAGCCAACTCATAAAAATGTACGTGTGATACCAGGTAGAATTCTATATGTGCATATAAAAATACATGTGCTGAGTAGGCTACAGAGAATGGGAGACAGGAATTCACATATTTATTAACTTTAAAAACACATGGAGGACTATTTCAATTAAAAATTGACTAGATTTATAAATCCTACCCTTTATCGTGCAAGAGGGAAGTCCTACTATACACCATGCCTTCTCTGAAATGCTTGCATATTCATTCTGCTTGGGTATTTTTCTCCATCATATTAGGATTAGTAGTCATATTATAGTAGGGTATGAGTTAGTGTCAGGGATTCAGTATTTCGAATGGAAAATAAGAAGAAGAATCCAATGTTTATCAAATATGTGCTTCACAAAAAATTTTTCTACTGTCATCCAGAACAATGCCTTGACATTACCTTCGCCCCAAGTAAGACACAATTAGAGGAGAAGAGTTAGAAAATCTTTAAATACATATCTGAAATAGAAAATGCTCAGGAGTTCACAACCTTGGAGATGATAGAACAGTTTCCAAAAATAAGGGACAGTGTAAAAACTCCACAAACATGGAGATTTGCCTGCCTAAAGACGTCTGGAGAAACTGCCTTTAGGTTGGGGACTTGAAATACATGTAGTTGTCAGGAGCTTTAGGTTCCTTTCTAGTGAGACCATCAAAGATGGGTCTTCATCTCTGTGATTTGGAGGATATGGTTATAATTTCCCAATGAACATGAAGCAGCAGTGCTGAATTCTCTTTGTAGTGAGAGCATCAAAGGTGGGTCTGCATCTATGTGACCTGGAGGACATGGATTCTTATTTTACAATGAAAATGAGGCAGCAGTGCTGAATTCTCTCTTTGTATGTAATCTGTGGCTACTGGGGGCTAAGTGTCTCCCCACGTGGACTGTAAAGCCATTTCATCATCCTCCACTTTTCACAGTGTTTCTTGCTGCTGCACTCGGAGTTTGGTACTTGCTTCAGGAAATACAATGCGTTCAACTGGGACACCATGCTGGAGGAAGTTCTGTCAAATGTGGTGGGTCAGGGTCTGCAGGATAATGCACCAACAGGGCTTGTATACCACATAGGTTGCCCCCTTGACCAAAGCAACCTGATTCTGAACATTGCCCTGAAACCTCTCCATATAACAAGATGTCTGTACATATAAGGGTCTGCTAGCTGCACCATGTCAGTCACAGCGATTTGGAAGCCAATAGCAGATCCACATGACCCCACAACAGATGTTTTATTACACACTTGCTCACCACTGCTCTAGTCCCACTACTAAGAAGGCACCAACTTAATGGCATCTCTGTTCTCCACAATTTTCATGAAATCCAGTCAATCAATGCACTGTCTGGTACAGTCATGATCAGCAACAGGACATCCAAAGGTTCTCCAGTGCCATCTGGTCATTGGAATTTCAAAAATTTTATGGTATTTATCTAGTCAATTTTCAAGGATGAAGTTGGAGGCACTGTGGGTTTCAATTCATTCAGGAATCATTCAATGGTGAGGAAGCTGATTTCAATGAAAGTTTTGGAGAACTCTCACAGGCAAGTCCTCCCAAAGAGTGGCCAAAAGGTCACAAGAATCCAGGCCCACTGAGGTCTACAATTGAGGTCCATGTGTGTTTTGACTAGTAAATATGGCTTCAAAGTCTTTCAGAATAAAATTATGTGATATCTTGGCTGAGATTCCCAGTGCTCTGTGGAAAGCCACCCTGGGCCTAGTTCCCAGATTCCAAGGGCGAATCTCATGTGTGGCCTCCGAAAATCCCAACACAATTCATGGCAATACTTCTTTGATGTCTGATCCAGAACTCAGTCTTTCAGGGGAATGACACCAGAGTTCAAGCCCAGGTGGATCCAGTCATCTCTTCCAACTGCCACACGAATGACCACAATTTAAACCAAAATACTCCCACATGGCCCTCATCTTATTAAATATAGACACTCATCATAACCTGTGGCTGGAGGTTTCAAAGCGGGACACATCCCAAAAGGTGTCCAAAAAAATCTCCCTTACCCCTCATTTGCCTAAAGTCAAGGTGGCATGGACACCCTTCCTGTGAACCTGGAGTGATCCAATAGACCTGCCGTTAATACTGCTCTGCTTCTCCAATTTGAGGCCTACTGATTCTCAGCGATAGATTTTTTTATGTGATTTGGAGTCATAAGAAAACACAAGCATCTCTTCAGGGCTTCAAAGAACTCATTTGACCCAAATGATCCCTATTCTCACTTGATAGAGTTCAGGGACCTAACAGAGGAAGGCAAGAGACTAATCAACAATGACAGATTTTTGGCCATTTTGCTTTTGATTGCACACATGGAATCTATCTTTAGATTCATCATGTGCTGAGAATCTAAGCCACAACCTCATACAGGGCCAAGAGGCTGATTCAGACACATCCCTTTCCAAAGCAATTAAGCAAAGAGCCACAGGTTATGCCCATTTATTTTCATTTGAAAACTGTTTTATTCAGGCTTCACAAAGTGGTGGCCTGAGGCAAAGACCTTCCTGAAATTCAGGGCAACAGAACCATAGGTAAGCAAATGAACCAAAGCAGGGTTTCTCCACTGAGAGTTTACTGGTCACACTGATATCTGAGTTTTCTAAGATGTTCCCATTCTCTACAGCTCTCAAGTATATGGACATGTCACATATCTTGGAGATGGTACATATCTTGGACACAAAACCATGAGCCTATACTAGAGAGTGTCCAGAATTCAGGAAGAAAACATTAACTTAGGAAGTTAGTAGGTGTTGCCCATCCATAAGGCACACCACAGTCCATTCATCAATTAGGCAGAATAAATACTGGAGAGTTTTCTACTAGACAGGACACATGCATTGATGCATTCTCTTGTCTAATGTCTACAACCACAGACACAGTGGGATACACAGACATAGAAACACTACCCCTGTCAAACGACTTATTAGAAACAGTCCACTCCAATCCAAACAAAGAGCCTTTCCTACCTATTCTCAGAAATTGAGAAAAAACCACAAACTCACACCCACACGCGAAAAGGCACCTCTTTAACACAAGTAGGTCTGTGACTATCCAGAGTGTCCTCTAACTGGTGGGCCATACTATGTTCCGCTGAAATGGCCTGTCCTGTCTCAGATCTGGTCTCCTTGGGCAACTTTGTGAAGTTTTCAGGAGCCAGTGGTGAACCAATACCTGCTTTCTCAGGAAAGGTCCCTCTTCAGACCTCTTCTGGCATTTGACAATCCTCATATCAGTAGGTACCAAGGAAGACTGACTCTGTCCTTGGTAAATCCAAACAAGTGAGACCACTAAAACTGGGACTGGGACTGGCTCTGGGTGCCTGGCTTCCTGGATCTCAAGTCCAGAGATTTCCATCACCAAAGAAGTGAGGTGAGGTCACTTCCTTCAGGAACTGAATGAAGTCACTGCCTTGGCCACCACTTTGTACTTACAGTTGCTTCCAAGGGTCCCATGAGATGGAGGCTGCTCCTACTTCCTGTGACACTTTCACAAGTTAGAATGGTATATCAAGCATAGGCACCTGGGAACAGCTTTCCACGCAGGCATGGTTTGATCAGTCTTCTCTACAATAGGAAAGGAGAGGCTGATTCAGACACATCCCTTCATACTGACCAGGTTGCTTGCCATGGAATATGACTTTTGATCTCTTAGGTCCTTCATAGCTGCCTGCAACTTCTCCAGGGTATCATTTCTGCCTGGAACTTTGATGTTCTCAGTAGGTGGAAGACCCCCTACATTACTATTGTAAGACAAACTCTGTCCCGGCTCATCTGTAAACTTAGTTTGAGGGAACAGTGTATGTTTAGGGTTATAACAGGTTCGATTTGGGTTAGGAATCATACTGAGGAACAAACAATGGTATTGGGAACTTGCGATATTTACAAGAATATATAGGTGAAATATATGTATGAACACAGAAATCTAGATAAGATTTGAATCCAAGAAGGGCATTGGGCTGTTGATTGGAATACTTAGCTTTGAATTATATTCTGCATAGATGTCTCAGATAAATCAATATACAATGGCTTAAGATCTTGTACCTTGGATGATTGATTGTAGAAGAGATCATCCAGTCAAAAAGGTATAGTTGGTAGGATTAGGAAGATAGTCAGTAGATTTAGAAAAAAAGAGTGAGTATAGGATTTCGACCAAAAGTTCTTTAGCAATAGGATTTCGGATAGAGAGTGAATGTAAATGTCAGCACATGTGAAGAGTCAGTCACAATGATGAACTCGTGAAAATATGTAGGAAAGCAGATATCAATAGAGACATTAGGAAATCAGGCAAAATACAAAGTGAGTGATAGGATTAGTCATTTTCAACAGGGTTGAGGTTCAATATATAATCTTAGGAAGAAACAAATATGTAGTCACAAATAAGATTGATTTGAGAGCATTAGGCAACGTGGACATGGATGTTTTTAGTAAACCATGCTCACATTCCATTTAGGCATTGGTGAAAGGTTAATAAAATAGGTACTTGTCACTTCCTGTTTTTCTGTATGCTTAACAAAACACTGTTGGAAACTTGAGGACTGTTTGCTAATCTTGTTTCCAGAATGTGCTGTCCCCAACTGCCAAACTGCAGAATACACACCCTCACCCGTTTGCACGCAAACCTCCCCCTTGCCCTGACCCATCAATAAACTTCCCTCCCTGCCCTCTCCAAGGAAAGTATATAAGCTCTGCTTAAGCTGTTTTCATTGCTCTCTGCTCTATTCAAGTGACCTCTGAGCCCCAGAAAGCTGGTCTCCCAATAAACCCTTTACTGTTGCATGAGACATTCTCTTGGTGGTCTCTTCCTCTGTCGCTCACCCGATCTTTACATCTGGAGGCACCAGCGAGATCCAGCAGCGGCGGACGAAAGACCCCCAAGGGGCTCCTTTCAGGGTAAGTAAGGTGACTCTTTCTGGTTTCAGGTTTCAGGTTAGGGTTTTGCAATATCGCTATCGGTGTTGAGCATGAGCTCTCTCTGACGGTGGCTGACAGACGTGTCACAGAGTCACAGGCCACATCCCTGGGGGACGCCCCAGAGGACTCAGGAAATCAAGGAACAATAGTCTCCTCGACTCTGTGATATTTTGTTTCAGATTCGGTATTGCCAGCCCATCAGGTTTTGAGGGCTACTCAGTCCTTGTCTCAGTATTGGACGTCCATTGTCTGTCTTTATTGTCTTGTCTTGTCTGTGTAGTATGTCGTTGCTTTCACTGTTTGTGTATCTCTCATTTTGGGACAGAGCACTTCAACACTTCTCTCCCTGACCCTTGGTCACTGGACCAAAGTCTGCTTAAGGGCCCAGAATCTTTCTTTTTCATTAAAACGCTGGACCTGGCAGACTCTCTGTGCCTCAGAATGACACACCTTTGGAGTTGGATGGCCCCCAGAAGGATGTTTCTACTTCCCACTAATTTGAAAAATCAGAGATATTGTCTTTCAGCTGAGGCCACATAGCCATCCAGATCAACAGCCATATATCTTAACTTGGCAGGACCTCTGCAAATCTCCTCCTCCATGGGTGAAGCCTTTCCTTGTCCCTGCCTACGCTCCTACTCCTTCCACCACGATTCTATCTCTCAAACCCTCTGCTCCTCCTCCTCGACCCTCTGTTCTCCCTGAGTCTCAAGATTCTACTGGACTCTCCTTCTCCTTCTTATCCCCTGCCCTTGTCCCCAACCCCCAACAACCTCTAAGTGATTCCCCTGCTGACTCTGCTTCTCTGCCATTGGAGGAAGTTAGGCCGGCCCAGTGCCCTCCAGATGACTCCCCCGCGTCACACACAGCCCCTCCTTCCCTGGAGGAAGCTGGCCCGGCTAAAAGAACTCAAAGAACTCCCTGGGGTTTTCACACTTGCTTACTTGGGATGACTGCCAACAAATCCTAGGGACTCTCTTTACGGCAGAGGAATGAGAGAAAAACCTCCTGGAAGCTAAAAAATATATTCTCGGACCAGATGTGTGACCAACACAACTTCCCAACATAATCAAAGCCAGCTTCCCCTTGAATTGACCCAACTGAAACCCCAACACCTTTGAAGGTAGGGAGCATCTGTCCACTTATTGCCAGGCCCTAATAGTGGGTTTCCAATCGGCCGCTAGGGAACCACCTAATTTGGCCAAGGTAAGAGAGATAATTTAAGGGCCTGATAAATATCCCTCTATGTTTCTAGAGAGAATTATGGAGGCATATAGGAGATTTACTCCTATTGATCCTCAGGCAGAGGATCAAAAGGCATCTGTCATGATGGCCTTCATTGGGCAAGCTGCCCTGGATATTAAAAGAAAGTTACAACTCTTAGACGGATCACAAGATATGACTTTGGGAGATTTAGTCAGAGAAGCCGAGAAAGTATACTATATGAGAGAAACAAAGAGAAAGAAAGGGAGCAAAGGGAAGATGAGAGATGCAAAAGACAGACTAAGGCATTGACTAAGGTCCTGGTCACAACAATAAATAGGCCAGAAATTAACAAACAGGAAGACAGGAACGGAAACCTGGGCGCACGCCAGAGGCCACCCCTGGCCTCAGATCATTGTGCCTACTGTAAAGAAAAAGGTCACTGGGTCAAAGAGTGCCCTAGAAAAGAGACAGCCACAACAGCCAGCCATTCTGACTCAAAAGGATGACTAAGAAGGTCGGGGCTCAGATCCCTTCCCCGAGCTCAGGGTAACTTTTGAAGTGGAGAGGACCCAGGTAAACTTTGAAGTGGATACAGCAGCAGTATACTCAGCCCTTAAGGCCCCACTGGGAACACTATCAAATAAAATGTCTCTAGTTCAAAGGGCTAATGGCAGTAAATATCAGACATAGACAAATAAGAGGACCATGGACATGGGAAAAGGAAAAATCCATCACTCCTTCCTAGTAATCCCAGAATGCCTGGCCCCATTGATGGGCAGAGATCTGCTCAGTAAGCTCCAGGCCAAAACAACTTTTAACCCCGAAGGCCCCAAAATGAAATTTCTAAATCCTTCAGTAAAAACTCCTATAGTCTTGGCTTTATAAATGTCAGTAGAAGATGAACATCCACTCTTCACACCCCCCAAGACTGCTCAAACAAGCAAGCTACCCCAGAAATGGATAACAGATTACCCAGATACCTGGGCAAAAACGGCTAGGTTAGGCCTAGCCGTGAAACAACCTCCAAGAACAGTGGAGTTAAAAACCTCAGCCTCCCCAATCAATGTCAAACAATATCCTCTGAGCAGAAAAGCTAAAGATGGAATAAGGCCCCATATTCAGAAATATCTGGCCTTAGGGTCCTAAGGCCCTGTCAATCGGCCTGGAAGACTCCCCTGCTCCCAGTAAAAAAAGCCAGGAACCGGGACTATCCCCCGTTCAAGACCTAAGAGAGATTAATAACAGAGTGCAGGACATTCACTCCACGGTAACTAATTCGTACAATCTGCTTATCACTCTGAACCCTTAGCAGAAATGGTATACTGTTCTGGACTTAAAAGATGCTATCTTTTGTTTGCCTCTGCATAAAGATATTCAGTTGCTGTTTGCTTGCTAGTGGGTAGACCCAGAAACTGGAACGTCTGATCAAGTAACTTGGACTAGACTCCCACAGGGGTTCAAAAACTCTCCCACTCTCTTTGATGAAGCCCTCCACAGAGATCTCAACAACGTCAGAACTACACACCCCAAAGTCACCCAGCTTCAATACGTGGATGACCTGCTACTGGCAGCCAACACCAAAGAAAACTGTGAGTCTGGGACCCAAGCACTATTATATGAGCTTGCTCAACTCGGGTATAGAGCTTCTGCCAAATAGGCCCAAATTTGCCAGCAAGAAGTAATCTTCCTGGGCTATTCCCTTAGGGGCAGTAAACGATGGCTCACTGAGCCCAGAAAACAAACGGTTGTGCAGATACCACCCCCATCTAGCAGCACACAACACAGAGAGTTTCTTGGGACTACTGGGTTTTGCATGTTATGGATTTCTGTGTTTGCATCCTTAACTTCTTCTTTATACCCGCTGTTAAATGGAGATACCCAATTCCAATGGACCCCTGAGCACCAGAACGCTTTTGATAACATCTAACGACACTGGCACTGAATTCCTCAACTTGACTGAGCCAAGCCTGCAATTTCAGAAAGCCCTGCACTACGTTAAAAATGTACATTAATTCACACACCTTGGTTCAAAGAAACTGCAGGCATTCCTGAAGGATCAAGAACAGAGTTTTCCACTAACCCACTCACAGCAAAAGGAAATAACTGAACAGGTAACAAAAGTCTGTCCGGTCTGTCAATAGGTTAATGCTTATCTTTCCAAGCTTTCCGCAGGAAAGCACCTATTAGGAACCAGACCAGTACAATTCTGGGAAGTGGACTTTACTGAAATTAAGCCAGCAAGGTATGGACTTAAATATCTCCTAGTCTTTGTAGATATATTTTCAGGATGGATTGAAGCCTTCCCCACAAAAAAAGGCACAATTGGTGGTCAAGAAGATCCTGAAAGATATTTTTCCAAGACACGGCCTGCCTAAGGTAATAGGGTCTGATAATGGCCCGGCGTTCATGGCCCACGTAAGTCAGGGGTTAGCCAGGACACTGGGGATAAATTGGAAGTTACATTGTGCTTATAGACCCCATAGCTCAGGACAGGTAAAAAAAATAAATAGAACCATTAAAGAGACCTTAACGAAATTAAGCTTAGAGAGCGGCATAAAAGATTGGACTATGCTCCTGCCTTATGCACTGTTTCATGCAAGAAATACTCCCTCTATTTCTTTGTGTAACCTCACCCCCTATGAAATTCTTTATGGAGCCCCTCCTCCATTAAGGGACCTAACCCCAACTCTAAGACCTAGTGATCCCCTCCACAATCCCTTGTTTGACAGACTTAAAGCTCTTGAAAGAACTCAGCGATACCTGTTGAAACAGCTGGCCACTGCCTACCAACCTGGTGAAGAGGGGACTCCACATCGATATCAAATAAGAGACATCCTCTACATAAGACAACATCAGGTGTCATCCCTGTAACCCCGCTGGACAGGACCATACCAGGTGCTACTTATAAAACCTACAGTGGTAAATGTAGAAGAAATCAATTCCTGGATCCTAATTTGTATCTCAAGCCTGCGCCCTGTCCAGACTCTGGCTGAAAAACTGGAAAAGACTGGAAACCCTTTCAAATTGCAAATTCGCCATGTGGATAAGGCTATAGACTCTCCCCTTGTCCACCAGTAGTCCTTACCCTCATCAGCCCGTTCATCAGCGATGGCTGATCACAAATCTTACTAGACAAGAAGTATGGTCTATCTCGCATACAGCCCCCTTAGGGACCTGGTGGCCATCTCTCCACCCAGAATTTGTCAGCTGGCTATACGTCTTTCATATTGGGATATCTCTGATGAAGAGGATCCAACTAAAATTCCATTAAATCCCTACTGTACCACAGATAATGGAAACAAACCTTATGGATCTAGGGACACGCGAGCCAGATGCAGGTTGGCTAGCCTAGAATACTATGTTTGCCCGGCAGACTATCAAAGCCACAAACAGCCATGGCTGTGTGGGGGAAAAGCGGACTTCTTCTGAAAATAATGGGGATGTGAGCATACAGGGGCTGCCTGGTGGAACCCAAACTCCTCATCAAATTCAGTACACAGCATTGGCCATATTACCAATTAGACACCCAAAACTGATGGCCCCCAGAGGGGTCTCCAAATCCTCAAATTCTGTGTGACCTTTTCAACTTCGGCAAGTGTTCAAAAAGATCCATCAATTGGGAATTTCCTTCCAAGGAAATTCCCCTATGTTTATGCCTTTTCCCTCCTTTGCTCTCATCCTGAACTATGCTTCTCCAATACATCCTCACCCCCCGCCTTCTGCTCCAGACTCTCTGCAGTCACTCTCACATGAGCAAGCTGATTTCTCCCCTCCAATTACTAGATCAAAAACAAAAACCTCCGCTGGATCTCATACCATTGCCTCCTTGCTGAGGTAGCAGGTACTGAGGTACCCTTCCACCCACTCACTCCTCTCTTCTCCTGTCAGTGCATGCACCGGGTCCCACCAGGTCCTCTTACCAGCTAACACAAAGCTCAAACCAGCTGAGGAGTGCCCTAAGACGCCTATCCAAGATGTAATGAAAATGGCCTTTAAAGTTGCTTTGTCATCACTGAAAACAGGTTACAAAGAATTTAAAGTCCCTCAAAGGCTTTTTGGGATACTCACTCCCATCCTCCCCTCTGCTCTACCTGTTCTACTGCTCAAGTTTTATTGCCAGGAAAATCCCAAACCCCTTTCCCATTATTCTTTTATATCTCTTTTTCCTCATTCTCAGAACCACGGAGCTGCTCTCACCCCCCACCTTCCTTGTCTTTCCCTCTGTTCCAATCCCACAGAAAAATCTTAAATGGCCTTCTCCAGAAGCCTTGATCATGGCTGACTTTAGGACTTTCAGCAACAGAGGCCCTATACAAGAGTTCAGTGTAGATAAACTTCCTCTTTTTGTGTTGCTTTGTTCTACTTGGCCACTGGCTGGAAAAATCAGCACTCCTAAGCTAGACACCCCCTTACTATTTTTTCACAAAATATGTGAACAAGGCCTCTGGCGTTGAGCTGGGGCTTCCAGAGATGGCTACATTTCTAAGATAAAGAAGTTACCAACTGGGCTCCATGGTAACAGCTGGCAGGAAGAAAAAAAAAGAAGAAAAAAGCTCTCCCCCTACCAGGTGTCCTTTAAAAGTTAACTTTCCCAGAGCAGAGGAAAAAAAACAGAAACAAAAACTGCTTTTTGTGAACTTCTGCAGACTGTGAATTTCTGAGCCCCTTACGTTACATGTTGGGTACAAAATTCTGAAACTACCTAAACTTGGGGTTCAGGGGATTAAAAGATTACAACAGAAGCAATGCCCTCTAAATCTGGTTACAACCAAATAGGACTGTTTCCCTGTCTTCTGTGCTATCTTAGGTGCCTTGCCTTGTCCGTCCTTACAACAGTATAATTCTATATACTTAAACATTGTTTATGTTTTCATAAAATGATCAACATATGGCTGTTGCATGAGACAGTCTCTTGTGGTCTCTTCCTCTGATTAAGTATGTAATGGTGCAGATGTTTCCCAGAGTCTTCTATCATGACGCAAGATCATTTAAAGTTCCAATAGGGGCGCATACAACGTGGTTCCACCAGGAACCCGTATCCCTCACTTTCTCAATCCTATTAGGAATAGGAGTTGCTGCAGCGGTGGGCACAGGAACCACTGCCCTAGTCCATGGGACACAACAAATGACCCAATTAGAAGTAGCAATAGACCAAAACTTAAAGATATTAAAAACCTCCATCACAGCTTTACAGGAATCTTTAACCTCTCTCTCTGAAGTTGTTTTACAGAACAGGCGAGGGTTCGACCTCCTCTTATTGAGAGAAGGGGCCTTTGTCCTGCATTGAGTGAAGAATGTTGTTATTATGCCGACCATACTGGAGTTGTAAAAGAATCTATGATTAAATTAAGAAGACGCCTTGTAGAGCATCAACAAGAGAGAGAGGCCCCAAAAGGGTGGTTTGAGTCTTGGTTCACAGAGTCCCTCGGTTAACTACGCATTTATCAGCCCTGGCTGGTCCATTAATAAACCTCATATTATTGCTAACTGTGAGACCCTGTTTGCTCAACCGTGTAGTTTCCTTTTTCCAAGCTCAAATTGGACAAGTTAAACTTATGGTAATAAGAAAACAATATACCACACTAGCAGACATAAAATGTGACACCCCCAATGATCACTTTAATGATTAAAATTAACCAAAAGAAGAAGTGGGGAATGAAAGGTTAATAAAATAGGTACTTGTCACTTCCAATTTTTTGGTATGCTTAACAAAACATTGTGGATATCTTGAGAACTGTTTGCTAATCTTGTTCCCTGAATGTGCTGTACCAACTGCAAAACTGCAGAATGTACTCCCTCACCTGTTTGCATGCAAACTGCCCACTCGCCCTGAGCCATCAATAATCTTCCCTCCCTGCCCTCTCCAAGGAAAGTATATAAGCTCTGCTTAAGCTGTTCTCAGGGCTCTCTGCTCTATTCAAGGGAGCTCTGAGCCCCAGCATGCTGGACCCCCATAAACCCTTGGCTGTTGCATGAGACAGTCTCTTGTGGTCTCTTCCTCTGACACTCGCCTGACCATTACATTGGTAAAATAATAAGTGTGACCTTTGCTTTTCGTGTCCAGAATATTACTGTGATAAAATGTACATGTAGATAAGGTGACTTGAGTATATCTTCCACCATTTCTGGGAGCAATATTTTGAAGATGTACAAATTAGTATTGGGTGTACAAATAGGTGTACCCTGTGACTATGAATATAGAGATAATGCAAGAATAGACCATACTGTGAATAAATAATATAATGGGTTCCAAATTTAAATAATGCATTCAATTTATATCTGAAAATATAAAGGAAATCTTATATTGATACACATACATTCATTCCAACCACTGATACATCTAAAGGTAATATTAGGTTTATGGTTTATCATGAAGAGTCTGTGAGTTTTGCTTCAAAACTGATTATGGAAATTTAAAATAATGTGTGTGGAAAGAAGTCTCATGAAAAGACCATTCAAGAAACACGGAGGAATCCATGTGCTCTGAAGCAGGAAGTGATTGAAAGTGAAACAAATGCCTATAAGTTTGCTAACTGGTGGATGAAATATATATCCTATGATGTGCATAAATTGAAGAAATAGTAATGTACCAGTGTTGAATAAAAATGAACATTAAAATACACAACATGTCCCATAGGAATCTACTTGCATTGAGGTTAAACTGGGTCAGTTACTGTATAAATATTAGTATTTGTATGCAACATTAACTGAAGTTAGTTTTCAGTACTGGAAACAAATATGTATTTCAGGGGGATGAATATTTCTGAGAATAATCTTGTGAAAAGTTCATTATAAATCCATATACATGAATATGAATGAATTTACGGAGTGGGTATAAGACACATATATTTCATATTTTGAAAAATCTGGAGAATATATATATATATATATATATATATATATATATATATATACTTCTTGTGTGTGTGTGTGTATATACATATATATGTATATACACACACACACAAACACACACACAGAGATATTAAAAAGAGCAATATATATGCCAATCGAAATTCACCACGAAATATATATTATCCACAGATCCAAAAATATTCTTTTTACTGATCATGGATTTACGTATAGTGTTATTCAACTAGGAAGCTAACCCATATGTTGAATTTTCAGTTCCAACACTGTTTAGGAGCAGTGATCTCTTCTCACAATTTGTATCTGCCAAGTCAGCCACCTCACAAGTATGCATTTTTCATACCAGGAAGGATTCTATATGTGCATATAAATATACATGTGCTGAATAAGCTACAGAGAAACGGAGACAAGAATTCACATATTTCTTAACTTAAAAACACATAGAGACCTATTCCAACAAAAAATTGAATAGATATATAACTCCTACCCTATGAAATGCAAAAGGAAAGTCCAAATATACACCATGCCTCCTCTGATCTGCTTGTATTCCTATTCTGTTTGGGTTATTTTTCTCCCTCATATTAGGATTAGTAGTCAGAGTCTAGTAGGGTATGTGTTAGTGTCAGGGTTTCAGTATTTCGAATGGAAAATTAGATAAGGAATCCAATGTGTATGCAATATGTGCTACACAAAATTATTCCCACTCTCATCCAGAACAATGACTTGACATTACCTGTGTGGGTAAACACTCCACAAACATGGAGCTCTGTTGGCCTATAGACTTTTTGAGAAACTGCCTCCAAGGTTGGGCACTTGAAATATATGCTATTCTCAGGAGCATTAGCTTCCTTTCTAGTTAGACCATCAAAGCTGGGTCTGCATCTATGTGACCTGGAGGACATGGTTTCTTATTTTACATTGAACTTGAGGCAGCATTGCTGAATTCTCTCTTTGTAGGTAAACTGGTGCCACTGGAGGCTAAGTTTCTTCCCATGAGGACTGTGAAGCTATTTGGAATTCCTCCACTTTTCGTGGTTTTTATTGGTGCTGCACTGGGACTTTGGTATTTGCTTCATGAAATACAACAAGTTCAACTGGGAGACAGTGCTGGAGGGAGTTCTGTCATGTGTGGTGGGTCAGGATCTGCAGGAGAAAGCACCAACCAGGCTTCTATCCAACATAGCTTGCCCCCTTGTCCATAGCAACCTGATTCTGAAAATTGCCCTGAAATCTCTCCAAATAACAAGATGCCTTTACATATAAGGGTCTGCTGGCTGCACCATGTCAGTCCCAAGCCATTTAAAAGCCAATAGCACATTCACATGGCCCCACCACAAATGCTTTATCACACACTTGCACACCACTGCAATAGGCCCACTACTCAGCAGGCTCCAACTTACTGGCATCTCTGTTCTACACCATTTAAATGAAACACAGTCAATCAACGCTTTTGCTGGAACATTCAAGATCAGCAGCAGGACATCCAAAGGTTCTCAAGTGCCACCTGGTCATGGGAATTTAAAACATTTCATGGTATATATCTTCCCCGTTTTTCAAGGATGAAGTTGGAGGGACTGTGGGTTCAAATCATTCAGGGACCATTAAGTGTTGAGGAAGCTAATTTCAATGAAAGCTCTGGAGGACTCTCACAGGCAAGGCTTCCCAAAGAGTGGCCAAAGGTCACATGAAGCCAGGTACATTGAGTTCTACAATGTAAGGTCCATGTGTGTTTTGACTTTCAACTATGGCTGCCAATTATTTCAGAATAAATCATGTGATATCCTGGATGAGATACCCAGTGCTCTGTGGAAAGCCACCCTGGGCCTAGATCTCAGTTTCCAAGGGTGACTCTCATGCGTGGCCTGCTAAAATCCCAACAAAATTCATGACAATACTTCTCTGAGTTCAGTACCAGAACTCATTTTCTAAGGGGAATCACTCCAGAGTTCAAGCCCAGATGGACACAGTCATCTCATTCAACTGCCACGCAAATGACCACAATTAAAACCAAAACACTCCTTCATCGCCCTCATATTCTCCCACATAGACACTCATCATTACCTATGGCTGGAGTTTTCCATGAGGAGTGCAGCCCAAGACAGTGTCCAAAATAAGGTCCCTTTCCCCTCATTTGGCTAAAGTCATGGTGGGCTGGACACCCTTTCTGTGAACCAGGAGTGGTCAAATAGGCTTGCCTTTAATACTGCTCTGCTTCTCCAATTTGAGGCCTAATGACTTTCAGGTATAGATTCTTAATGTGATATGGAGTCATGAGAAAACCCAAGCACCTATGGGCTAGCCTCTGCAGGGCTTTGAAGAGCTCATTTGAAAGAAAGGATCCCTATTCTCACTTGATGGAGATCAGTAACCTAGCAGAGGAAGGCAAGAGACTTCATCCACAATGACTGAACTTTTTGCTATTTTGGTTTTGGATGTACACATGGGATCATTCTTTGGATCCATCAGGTGCTGAGAATCTAATCCATGGCCTAACACAGGGCCACGAACCTGATTTAGACAAGTCCCTTTCCAAAGCAATTAAGCAAAGAGCCACAGGTGATGCCTATTCAATTCCATTTTAAAACTGTTTTCTTCACGCTTCACAAAGTGGTGGCTTGAGGCAAAAACCTTCCTGAGATTCAGGGCAACAGAACAATAGGTAAGCAAAAGGCCCAAAGCAGTATTTCTCCACTGATATTTTCCTGGTCACACTGATATCTGAGATTTCTGAGATGCTCCCCATTCCCTTCAGCTATCCAGTGCACGGCCATGTCCCAGAGCTTGGAGGTGGTACATATCTTGCACACAAAACCATGAGCCTATTTTGGAGAGTGGCCAGAATTCCTGATGAAAACAGGGACTTAGGAAGGAAGTAGGTGTTGCCCATCCCTAAGGCAAGTGACAGTCCATTCATAAATAGGGTAGGATGAATGCTGGGAAGCTTTCTACTAGACAGGACACATCCGTGATGCATTCTCTTTTCTAATGTCTACAACGAAGGACACAGTGGGATACACAGATATAGAAACACTCACCTTGTCATAAGTCATACTAGAATTTGTCCACTCCAAACCAAACAAACCGCCTTTCTTACCTATTCTCAGAACATGAGACAAAACCACAAACTCACACCCACACCCACAAAGGCACCACCTTCCCCCTAGTATGTCTGTGACTATCCAGAGTGTCCTATGACTGGTGGGCCCTACTATGTTTTCCTGAAATGGCCTGTCCTGTCTCGGGTCTGGTCTCCTTGGCCAACACTGTGAAGTTGTCTGGAGCCAGCGGTTAGCCACTACCTGCTTTCTCAGTAAAGGCCCCTCTTCAGAGCTCTTCTGGCTTTTTCCATCCTCACATCAGCAGGTACCAAGAAAGACTGACTCTTTCCTTGGTAAATCCAAACAAGTGATTCCACTGGGACTAGTACAGCAACTGGCTCTGAGTGCCTGGCTTCCTGGATCCCAAGTTCAGAGAGTTCCATCACCAAGGAAGAGATGTAGGTCACTTCCTTTAGGAACTGAATGAGCTAACTGCCTTGGCAACCACTTGGTCCTAAGAGTTGCTTCCAAGTGTCCCATGAGATGGAGGCTGCCCCTACTTACTGTGACACTTTCACAAGTTAGAATGGTATATCAACCATAGGCACCAGGGAACAGCTCTCCAAACAGGCCTGGTTTGGTCCATCTTCTCTATATTAAGAACAGAGAGACTGATACAGACAAAACCCTTCATCCTGACAAGGTTGTTTGCCATTGAAGATGACTTTTGCTCTCTCAGGTCCTTCATAGCTGCCTACAACTTCTCCAGAGTTCATTTCTACATGGATCTTTGAGTTTCTCAGCATGTGGAAGATCTCCTACATTCCTGTATTGAAAGACCAACTCTGGGCCTGCTCTTCTGTAAAGTTAGATTGAGGGAACAGTGTATGGTTAGGGTTAATAACAGGTTCGATTTGGGTTAGGAATCATTCTGCGTGATGACTAATAGTATTGGGAATCTGCAATATTTACAAGAATATATAGGTGAAATATAAGTATGAAAATATAAATCTAGGTAAGATTTGAAGCCTAGAAGTGCATTGGGCCCATGATTTGTATACTTAGCTTTGAATTACATTCTGCATAGATGTCTCAGATAAATCGATATAAAATGGGATAGGACCTTCTACCTTGGATGATTGAATGTCGAAGAGAACATCCAGTCAAAAAGGCATAGTCGGTAGGATTAGGAAGATAGCCTGTAGGTTTAGAAAAAAGAGTGATTATGGCATTTGGACAAAAGTTCTTTAGCAATAGATTTTTGGGTAGTGAGTGAATGTCAGTGTCAGCACACGCGAAGGGTCAGTCACAATGATGAACTGGGGAAAATAAGTAGGAAAGCAGATATCGATAGAGACATTAGGAAATCAGGCAAAGTATAATGTAAGAGGGTTAGAAATTTTCAACATGGTTGAGGTTGAATATATAATCTTAGGAAGAAAGACATATGTTGCCTCCAATATGATTAACATTTGAGAGCATTAGGCAACCTGGACATGGTTGTTTTTAGTAATCCATGCTCACTTTCCATTTTGCTTAGGTGAAAGGTTAATTAAATAGGCACTTGTCACTTCCTGTTTTTCTGTATGCTTAACAAACCACTGTTGAAATCTTGAGAACTGTTTGCTATTTTGTTCCCAGAATGTGCTGTCCCCAACTGCCAAACTGCAGAATATACTCCCTCACCCGGGTGCACGCAAACTGCACACTCGCCCTGACCAATCAATAAATTTCCCTTTCTGCCCTCTACAAGGAAAGTATGTAAGCTCTGTTAAACCTGTTCTCAGGGCTCTCTGCTCTATTTAAGTGAGCTCTGAGCCCCAGCATGCTGGACCCCCAATAACCTCTTTGCTGTGGCCGAGTGTAAATGGTATACTGTTCTGTACTTAAAAGATGCTTTCTTTTGCTTGCCTCTGCATAAAGATAGTCAGTTGCTGTTTGCTTTCGAGTAGGTAGACCCAGAATCCGGAACGTCTTTTCAACTAACTTGGACTAGACTCCCACAGGGGTTCAAAAACTCCCCCACTCTCTTTGATGAAGCCCTTCACAGACATCTCTACAACTTCAGAACTACACACCCCGAAGTCATTCTGCTTCAATATGTGGATGTCCAGCTACTGGCAGCCAACACCAAAGAAAACTGTGAGTCTGAGACCCAAGCACTATTATCTGAGCTTGCTCAACTCGGGAAGAGAGCTTCGGACAAAAAGGCCCAAATTTGCCAGCAAGAAGTAATCTTCCTGGGGTATTCCCTTAGGCACGGTAAATGATGGCTCACTGAGCCCAGGAAACAAACCGTTGTGCAGATACCACCCCCATTTAACAGGAGACAACATAGAGAGTTTCTTGGGACTGCTGGCTTTAGCAGGTTATGGACCTGGGTTTGTGTTCTTAGCTGCTCCTTTATACCCGCTGTTAAATGAGAATGCCCAATTCCAATGGACCCTTGAGCACCATCAAGCTTTTGATAACATCTAAGAACACTGACAATGAACTCCTCAACTTCAGTGAGCCCAGCCTGCAATTTCAGAAAGCCCTACACTACGTTAAAAATGTACATCAACTCAATCAACTTGGTTCAAAAAAACTGCAGGCATTACTGTAGGATCAAGAACAGAGTTTTAGACTAACTCACTCACAGTGAAAGGAAATAATTGAATGGGTAACAAAAGCCTGTCAGTTCTGTCAATTGGTTAATGCTTACACTTCCAAGCTTCCAACAGGAAAGCACCTATGAGGAATTAGACCAGGACAATTCTGGGAAGTGAACGTTACTGAAATTAAGCCAGCAAGGTATGGGCTTAAATATCTCCTAGTCTTTGTAGATACATTTTCAGGATGGATTGAAGCCATTCCCACCAAAAAAAAAAAAAATAATAAAAGAAAACCGGCACAAATTGTGGTCAAGAAGATCCTGAAAGATATTTATCAAAGACACGGCCTGCCTAATGTAACATGGTCTGATAATTGAAGACCCTTCATGGGCCAGGTAAATCAGGGGATAGCCAGGACCCTGGGGATTAATTGGAAGTTACATTGTGTTTATAGACCCAAGAGATCAGGACACGTAAAAAAAATAAATAAAACCATTAAAGAGACCTTAAGGAAATTAAGCTTAGAGACCGGCATAAAAGATTAGACTATGCTCCTGCCTTATGCACTGTTTCATTCAAGAAATACTCCCTTTGTTTCTTTGTGTAACCTCACCCCCTATGAAATTCTCTATGGGGCCCCTCCTCCACTAAGACACCTAACCCCGACTCTAAGACCTAAGGATCCCTTCCACACACCCTTGCTTGACAGACTTAAATCTCTTGTAAGAACTCAGATATACCTGTGGAAACAGCTGGCTACTGCCTTCCAACCTGGGGACGAGGGGAATCCTCATTGATATCAAGAAAGAGACTTCCTCTACATAAGATGACATCAGGTGTCATCCCTGGAACCCCGCTGGAAAGGACCATTCCAGGTGCTACTTATAGCACCTAAAGCAGTAAAAGTAGAGGGAATCACTTCCTCCATCCATGCGTCTCATCTCAAGCCTGTGCCATGTCCAGACTCTGGCTGGAAACTGGAAAAGACTGGAAACCCTTTCAAATTGCATATTCGCCACGTGGGTAAGGCTATAGACTCTCTCCTTGGCCACCCGTAGTCCTAACGCTCATCAGCCCCTACTGCAGCGATGGCTGATCACAAATCCTACTAGATAAGAAGTATGGTCTCTCTTGCATACAGCCCACTTAGGGACCTGGAGGCCATCTCTCCACCCAGACATTTGCCAGCTGGCTATAGGTCTTTCCTATTAGAATATCCCTGATGAAGAGGATCCCATTAAAATTCCATTAAATCCTTTCCGTACCATAGATAATGGAAACAAACATTATGGTTGTAGGGACAGGCAAGCCAGATGCAGGTTGGCTAGCCTATATTAGTATGTTTGCCCGGCAGACTATCAAAGCCACAAACCGCCACGGCTGTGTGGGGGAAAAGCCGACTTCTTCTGTAAGTCATGGGGATTTGAGCATACAGGGGCTGCCTGGTGGAACCCAAAATCCTCATCAAATTCAGTACACAGCATTGGCCATATTACCACTTAGACAACCCAAACTGATGGCCCCCAGAGGAGTCTCTAGATCCTCAAATTCTGTGTGACCTTTTTAACTTCTGCAAGTGCTCAAAAGGCTGAAAGGAAATTCCCTTTTTCCTCTTTCGCTCACATCCTGAACTATGCTTCTCCAATAGTTCCTCAAACTCAGCCTTCTGCTCCATACTCTCTGCTGTCAGTCCCACCTCAGCAAACCTGATTTCTCTTCTCCAATAACTAGATCAAAAACCGAAACCTCCGCCGGTTCTCAGAGCATTGCCCCCTTGCTGAGGTAGCAGGTACTGAGGTACCCATCCACCCACTCACTTCTCTCTTTTCCTGTCAGTGCCCACACCGGGTCCCACCAGGTCCTCTTACCACCTAACCCAAAGCTCAAACCAGCTTAGGAGAGCCCTCAGACCCCTATCGAAGATGTAATGAAAATGACCTTTAAAGTTGCTTTGTCATCACTGAAAACAGGTTACTAAATTTTAAAGTCCCTCACAGGCCTTTTGGGATACTCACTCCCGTCTTCCTTTCTGCTCTACCGTTTCTACTGCTCAATTTATGTTGCTAGGAAAATCCCAAAATCCTTTCCCATTATTCTTTTACATCTCTCCTTCCTTATTCTGAGATCCACGGAGCTGCTCTCACCTCCCGCCTTCCCCATCTTCCCCCTCTGTACCAGGCCCTCAGAAAAATCTTCACTGAACTTCTCCAGAAGTCTTCACCATGGCTGACTTTAGGACTTTCAGCAAAAGAGTCTCTAGAAATGAGTTCAGTGTAGATTAACTTCCTCTTATTCTGTTGCCCTGTTCTACTTGCCTACTGGCTGGAAAAATCATCACTCCTAAGCTAGACACCCCCTTAATAGTTTTTCACAGAATATGTGAACAAGGCCTCTGGCCTTGAGCTGGGGCTTCACAGAGATGGCTACATTTCTAAGATAAAAAGTTACAAACTGGGCTCCATGGTAACAGTTGGCAGGGGGATAAAAGAAAAGGAAAAAAAAAGCTCTCTGCCTCCCAGGTGTCCTTGAAAAGTTAACTTGCCCACAATAGAGGAAAAAACAGAAAAAAAAAGCTTCGTTTTGTGAATTTCTGCAGACTGTGAACTTCTGAGTCCCTTCTCTTTCATGTTGGGTACAAAATTCTAAAACTACCTAAAATTGGGGTTCAGGGAGTTAATTGATTAAAACAGAAGCAATGCCCTCTGAATCCGGTTGCAACCAAATAGGACTGTTTCCCTGTCTTTGGTGCTATCTTAGGTGTCGTGCCTTGTCCGTCCCTACAACAGTATAATTCTTTATACTTAAACATTGTTTATGTTTTCATGAAATGGTCAACAGATGTGATTAATTGTGTAATGGTGAAGATGTGTCCCAGATTGCTCTATAATGACCAAGGTTCATTTGAAGTTCAAACAGGGGGGCATACAACCCGGTTCCACTGGGAACATATGTCCCTCACTTTAGCCATCATATTAGGAATTGGAGTTGTGGCAGGGGTAGTCACAGGAACCACTGCCCTGCTCCATGGTACACAACAAATGACCCAAATAGAAGCAGTAAGAGACCAAAACTTAAAGATAATAGAAACCTCCATCACAGCTTTGCAGGAATCTTTAACATCTCTCTCTGAAGTTGTTTTACACTCAAGTTGAGGGTTGGACCTCCCCTCCATGAGAGAAGGGGGGCTTTGTGCTGCATTGATGTAATAATGTTGTTTTGATGCCGACCATACTGAGGTTGTAAAATAAAAGGATGCCTTGAAAAGCGTCAACGAGAGAGAGAGGCCCAAAAAGGGTGGTTTGAGTCTTGGTTCACACAGTCCCCCTGGTTATCTACGCTTTTATCAACCCTGGCCTGTCCAATAATAATCCTCATATTATTGCTAACTATATAACCCTGTTTGCTCAACCATGTAAGTTCTTTTCTCCAAGCTCAAATTGGACAAGTTAAACTTATGGTAATACCCCACTAGCAGACATAGAATGTGACATGCCCCAATAATCACCTTTATTATTAAAAGTAGCAAGAAGAAGAAGTGGGGAATAAAAGGTTAATAAAAAAGGTACTTGTAACTTCCTGTTTTTCTGTATGCTTAACAAAACACTGTTGAAATCTTGAGAACTGTTTGTAATCTTGTTCCCAGATTGTGCTGTCCCCAACTGCCAAATTGCAGAATGTATTCCCTCACCCAGTTTCACACTAACCGCCCACTCGCTCTGACCCATCAATAAATTTCTGTCCCTGCCCTCTCCAAGGAAAGTATATAAGCTCTGCTTAAGCTGTTCTCAGGGCTCTCTGCTCTATTCATGTGAGTATATTCAGAAGGAGTATAAAGTGAGTGACAGGATTAGACATTTTCAACAGGCTTGAGGTTGAATACATAATCTTAGGAAGAAACAAATATGTAGTCACCAATAGGATTTATATTTGAGAGCATTAGACAAAGGTGAAATGGATGTTTTAGGAATCCATGCTCACTTTCCACTTAGGATATGGTACAATCATAAGTGTGAACTTTGCATTTGTGTCCAGAATATTACTGTGACAAAATGTATGTGTAGATCAGGTGCATGAGTATTTCTTCCACCATTTCTGGGAGCAATATTTGAAGACTATAAATTATTATTGGGGGTGCAAATAGATGTACCCTGTGTTTATGAAAATAGAGATAATGCATGAATAGACCATACTGTGAATAAGTAATGTAACTGGTTCCAACTTTAAATAATGGATTGAATTCACATCTGAAATTATACAGGGAATCTTATATTGATATACAATCATTCATTCCAACCAGTAATACACCTAATGGTAATATTAGGGTTATGGTTTATCATGATGTGTGTGAGTTTTGCTTCAAAAGTGATTATGGAAATTGAAAATAATGTGTTTGGAAAGAAGTCTCATGAAAAGACCAGTCAAGAAACCTGGAGGAATGCATGTGTTCTGAAGAAGGAAGTGATTGAAAGTGAAACAAATGCATATAAATTTGTGAACTTGTGGATGAAATATATATATTATGAAGTGCAAAAACTGAAGAAATATTAATGTACCAGTGTTGAATGAAATTGAACGTCAAAAGACTCATCATGTCCCATAGGAATTCACTTGCATTGATGTTAAACTGGGTCAGTTACTGTAGAAATATTGATATTTGTAACCACCATTCACTGTAGTGAGTTTTCTGTTATAGAAAACAAATATGTATTTCAAGTGGATGAATATTTCTGAGATAAATCTTGTGAGAAGTTGATTATTAATCCACATACATGAAAAAGAATGAATTTTGAGAGTGTATATAAGACACATGTAATTCATATTTTGAAATATTTTTAGAGTGTATATATATATATATATATATATATATATATATATATATATATATAAACACACACACACACACATACATCACATACATACACACAAAATACACACAGACATTAAATAGTAGCAATATATATGAAAAACGTAATTCATCATAAAATATATACCAACCACAGATGGAAAAATAATATTTATTTTACTGAAAATGGATTTATGTATAATGTTCTACTAGGAAGCTCACCCATAGGTTGAATTTTTAGTTCCAACAGCGTTTACGAGAAGTGATCTCTTCTCACAATTTGTATCTGCCAAGTCAGGCACCTCACACAAATGTACGTATGATACCAGGTAGGATTCTATATGTGCATATAAAAATACAAGTGCAGAATAGGCTAGAGAGAAAGGGAGTCAGGAATTGACATATTTGTTCATTTTTAAAACACATGGAGAAATATTTTAATAAAAAATTCACTAGATTTATACCCTATATAATGCAAAAAGCAAGTCCAACTATACACCATGCCTCCTCTGAACTGCTTGTATTTCTATTCTGTTTGGGTTATTTTTCTCCATCATATTAGTATTAGTAGTCAGAGTCTAGTACTATTAAGCTATTGGTTAGTGTCAGGGATTCAGTATTTCGAATGGAAAATTGGAAAATGATCCAATGTATATGCAAATATGTGCTGCACAATAATCTTCCCACTCTCATCCAGAATAATGTCTTGACATTACCTTGGCCTCAAGTAAGACACAATTAGAGGAGAAGAGTTAGAAAATCTGTGAATACATATCTGGATTGGAAAATGCTCAGTAGTTCACAACCTTGGAGGTTGTAGAGGAGTTTCCAAAAGTAAGGGACACGGTTGATACACCCAACCTAAGCTTTTATTAAAATTAGGAGCCATCTTTCCACAAAACCATGAAAAGATAATTTTGGCTTTAGTATAAATTACTGCAAATTCTGAACCTGCTTGAAATGCCTGCCCGTGCCTTGAACTCCCCCATGCCTAGCTCTCTGACCAGATCGCAGCCCTCTCTGAAACTTCAGTGACACCTCATAAACAATGGCCTTCCCTGACCATACAACGACCCTCTCTGAGGCTCTAATGGTCCTCATAATTTCTGATTCTAGGGCCAGCAAAAAAAATGTAAACAAAAATTAGTGTGATGCTTATCAAAATTCTGTTTTCTGTAACGCCCCTTTTGTGTAACTTTCTGGGCTATAAAGCTGGGCTGTAGGAGAGGTGGGTTTGCTGTCTTGTTTCCACTATTTTGAGAGGAAGATGCAGCCCGGCCACTGAAAATAATAAGCTTGTCTTAATTTGACTTTAATTGGAGTCAGTGCTCTTTTCTTGAATCGTGGTCTAACATTTTGTAGTTCCGCAGCGAGATGAACCTGCCCCAACAGATCACAAGACCAGACTGCTGGAAATTCTGAAGCTGGCCTTCCCTCCAGGGCTCCGTCCTGGAGAGGCAAGTTCCAAGGCCTTGGAGTGAGCTTTTGGTCCGGGGAGAACTGCAGTGAACCACCGCACTAAAACAATTAGCAAGCTCATGGTGGAGGAGGCCTCCATTTGTAAGTAGCACCTATATAACATTTGATATCTGGTAAAGGGAGATCTCTTCTGATGACAGAGAGGTGGCCTGGGGAGGCACACATATACTCCTGTCTGGGACAGTAACGAGAATCATTCTGTCCTCTGTTCTATTCTGTAGTGAATTCCTCTGAAAGGGTAGAGAGATGCCAACAGACACACAGAAGTTCCTATCCCGGAGCATTAGCAAGATGTTCCATTGCTCCTCTGTTTTTCTGTTTCTGCGCCGAGTTTCTGTTTTTTGTGTTTTTTTTTTTCTGTGTTCTACATGTTTTTTGTTTGTTTGTTTTTGTGTGTTTTGTTGTGTGATTTCTGTGGAAAAAACTTAAGGATATTGGACATAAAAATGGGTAATAAAGCATGTAAGACTGACATCCCTTTGAACTGTGTTTTAAAGAACTGTGATGAACTTTACCCCCCTTTGTTAAGCAGGATAAGAGAAGCCACTAGCTGGCTGCCTGGAGCACACACACTGCACAGGGCAATGCCTGCTGGGGACGTAAGAACTGAGTATCTCCCAGGTTAACAATTGAAACTCCTTTAAAACCCCTTGTCCCTTCAGACAAAGAGAGTTACAACCTTTGGGCAGAGACCCCTGTGTTTTTCCTTTGTTAGCAAAGCAGTAAAACTCCCTTTTTCTTTTTCTCAAACCCTGTCCTCATTATTAAATTGGCATGAATTGACTTCAAATTCAGGAAGTGAACTTTAAGTTACAAATTTTGGTACCCCCCACCGCCCCGGAAATTTTTGAGAGCTGACTACTGAAATGTTAGGAGATGGAGCGTGCTTGGGGTGGAACGAAACCAGAAGAGCTAATCCTGTAAGTATAAGGAGGGACTGAGCGACTCCCAGCAGCTGCCAAAGCCCTGTTTTTTCAGAGAATTACCTCCTTCCTTCCCTGCACTCTAAGGATTATGCCACCTCTGTTTTTTTTAAAAAGGAGAAAAAGAAAAAGGGGACACTAAATGCAGTAAAGTAAGCATGGAGACCCTTGATATTACATTTCAGGTTGTCCCTCTGTGAAAACATCTGGTTCCCTTGTGGGGACATCTATGGTTCCACTGGTGTAGTTGATTTTTCTCTTATCTGCTCTGTTTTAAAGGCTTCTGTCTGTCAGCCATATTCTGGAGCTCCTTTCTGTCTGTCTTGTGTCTTTTTTTCTGGCCCTTTAAGACATGTGCAATGATATGTTGATATTATAAATTGTTTCTTGGGAATGATCTTAGCTGAATGTGTGTCTAAATGATGATGTTTTATTGTAACAATCTGGTATCTGAATGGGTTTTTAAAGCATTGCACAATCTTGCAGTTAAAAGTCGGGTTTAGGTAATTGTTTAGTTTATGATTTCAGATAATTCATGTCAGAGAACTTAAATACTTAGGATGGAAAAGTAAACAACACAACTTCCAAGTTGGCAAGTAACTTCCCAATCATTCAGGCTATTTTTCACCAATTTTGAACTGGGTAGCCTGGGAAAATGTCACTGTGTGTAGCAGTGCATTAAATTGGACAAGGATAGTAAATCATAGTATGGTATCTGTTGACAAAAAAAAGATGTAAAGATATAAAATTTTGTGAATTATATCTTAAACTTGTATGATAATTTTCAACTTCCAAACCTGAATATTATGGTTGAAATGCCTTAGGCCTGAGGTGTCTGCTCAGATTAGCAGCTTTTCCCTGTTCCTTCTGGACCTCAGCCAGGACTTATGTTGAAATGCAAATGAAAGAAGCCTGCTAACTTAGTAGGAGACTGATCTGAGGCCTAAGAGAAAAAAAAAGTTAAATTGTATGGTATTTACTAATTAATTACCAGTCATTTTTTCTAGAACTCTTATATTTTTCCTTAGATTCTTTATTTTTTTGAGCTCATGATTTTGATCCTACAGACCTAGGTTAATGTTTTTCTGATCAGTTCTATCTTTGACCAACTGTGGAGTTTTTAAAACATTGCAATGGATATTTCACCTGTGAAAAGCTACAAGACCTTTACTATTATTATGTGTACACACTGTTGTTATGTGTTGTATATCTATATATACATATGTCCGTATATCATATATATGATACACAAATTAACATATATAAAGTGCACTCATAAAAACAACGCTCATAAAAACAAATTTTACAAAGTGGATCTAAAGATCTTTAATTCACGTGATTTAAATTGTTGAATTTAAATTGGATAAACAGATAAAAATAAATGTCTTTATAACTCAGCTTACAAGTTTTTCTAGGTGTTCAAAAATCTAATAAAATATTAATGTCTACAAAAATTCTAATATGACTTGGTTCTAGGACTTTTCCTTCAACAAAAATAATGGTTTACAATCTTCAATACATTTGTCTAATATTTTGATAAATAAGTAAAGTAAATTTGATATGGGATTACTCATTCATGAGTACTTTTGTTACATATCTGATTGATTTACTAAGGTCTGTAGAAGTGTGTAATAAAGTCTGTATAAGATTGTAAAAATCAGTCATGTATTAAAGAGACAAAAATTTCTGAAAACATAAGTTTACCCATAACATTGTGTTTTATTAAGTTTTATTTTTTCTAGAGCAAGCAACCATAAAAATTAAACAACTGATTAAATAAGAACTGTTATTTTAGAGCCCTGTACTGCCATTTCTTTAAAAGCTAAACTTGCTTAATGTAGAAACATCAATGTAATTGTGATGCTATTAATGTGCTCCTATCTTTCAGGTATACAAGTCTGTAAGGTAGAAACTTTAAAAGAGCATTATACCAAGCTGGTGTTCTGAAGTTGTATAGTAAAAAAATATATTGGGCATTCATTTACCAGTTTTCAATAAGATATGTAAAGTTTTATGTTACTTTTTACATTGGGGAACAATTTGAATGTATTTTTATGTTAATGAGAGCCTTATCTATGCAAAGGTTAAAAACTTTCAGTGTTTATTAAATTCATGTTTTAAATGTGATATCCTATGGTGTTAGCTAATGTTCATGTGACCTCAAACAATTTATATAAAATTTGTAAAATGATATTTAAAAAAACAAAGTTCATCTATAGAACTAAAACACTTAATATTTATAAAGAGCCCTGCCTTACCTGAGATAAGGCTCTGTGTCCCATATTCCTACATGTGAGAATGACTACGAAAGCTGTAGGTAAGATTATGTTTCATTTAAAGTTATGTTCAAAAGTTGTTTTGTTTTCTGTTAAGATTACTAGGATCTCAAACAGGGGATATAATATATAACTCAGCTAAAAAATTCAGGGGAGCTATTACACGAACTAAGTATTTTTATACTTGTTAAAAAATTTTATTTTGTAATTTCCTTATAAGTGATCTAAAGATTCCCTGTTAGTGTTTTACAGAAGTGTCGCTTTAAGAACACAGCATGGGTTAATTTAAGATAATAAGTCATCACCTACAAGACACCTACAATACAGATCCCAATTAATAAAAAGATAAATAATTATAAACTTATAGACATTAAACCCCAGTACTCTTAATATAAGGCTGTTAAAATTTATTTGCTGGATAATTAAGATTAGGATTTAAAATTAAATTTACATGAAAAGAGCCAAGAAAACCAATATTTGGCTCTTGCCCTCAGAGTCAGTCTGAATCCATTGAACAGGGGACTTCTATAAAAGCTTTGCAACTCTGGGCCTCATAACCTCCCAATCAGGGAGATTAATGAGACCACTGGAAAACAGAAAGCCAATCAGTGCATTTTCTATGAAGAAGAGAGTCATCAGAGAAGGGAGACATCTTTGATGCTTCCGAGGGAAGCCCCATGGTCAAGCAAGACCTGGACCCACCTAGCGCAAATGGCACCAGCAGAACTGAGAAGCTGCTCTCAAGTTTCCCCAGGAATGACTTTCATAAAACTCAGCTAATGTTAACAATAGATAGAAACAAAAGTCAGTTTGACAGCTTTATCTTAAACACTTAGCAAAGAGAGTTAAAACCAAAATACAGCCATTCCTGACATTTTAAATAATAATAATAATAATAATAATAATAATAATAATAATAATAATATTTTAAGGTATTCACTTTATGTTATCCTCCCAAAATAAGTAAGACTGGAGGCCACAAAGAAGGATTCTCAGTCAGCAATGCCTGATAACTATAAAAAGTGACTATCAAGAGGAGCTGCCAGAGGCACAAATTTTAAGTTTAAGGCCTACAGATATTCCTAACCTACACAGGTAGGCTTGGTGTTTGCTAGTATGATTATCCAGCCCTGAGTAACAGAATTAAAGGTTTCTCTATTACACACAGAGGTCATACTAGTAAAAGAATTTTGCAAGATCAGATGACATTAAATTATTAAACTGTATCTTATGGGGAGTGACAAATGTAACACTAAAAGTTAAATATTAAGTTGACATTCTGATAACTGGGGATATTAAAGCCTGCTGAGGGAACTTCTATACAGTGACATGTTCCAGCTGCTGCAACATTTTTTCAGTACTCATGGTTTTTGTTTCTCACATAGAAGAACCCATCCCCAGATGACTTTACAACCTGTTCTTCCCCAACCAAACTTCAAGCCGAACTGATTTCTAAAAGGCAACCCATGTCCCTCAACTGACTTCTAAAAGACAAGTCATGTCCCATATGCTGTGCCCACTCACGTCACCCTCTCTCAGCTCTGAAGACGCCAAAATGAGTGACGCCTCTCGCCTAACAACTATGGAGCCAAAAATAAATAGACTATCAATATAAGTAATTAATTATGTCAGGTAAAATCAGGAATCCAGTTTTGGGTGAGTTCTAAAAATTTGGAGACTGTTACCTGAGGAATTAAAATTCCCTCATTGCTCTTTTCCTACCCTATCAAAGATTTGGAAGGGGCACATTAGAAAGGGGGAATGATAGACCCAACATGATCATTTATTAAAATTGGGAGCCATCTTGCCACAAAACCATGAAAAGATAATTTTGGCTTTACTATACAATACTGCAAATTCTGAATCTGCTTTGAATGCCTTCCCATGCCTTGAACTCACCCATGCCTGGCTCTCTGACCAGATAGCAGCCCTCTCTGAAACTTTAGTGACACCTCATAAATATTGGCCTTCCCTGGCCAGACAACGACAGTCGTTGAGGCTCTAATGGACCTGATAAATTCTGATGAGGGGCCAGCAAAAAACAAAAAATGTAAACTAGCATTAATGTGATGCTTCTCCGAGTTCTCTTATCTGTAACCCGCCTTTGTGTAACTTTCTGGGCTATAAAGGTGGGCTGTAGGAAAGGTGGGGTTGCTGTCTAGTTTCCACCATTTTTACAGGGAGAGGAAGCCAGTGGAAATAATAAGCTTGGTTTAATTTGATTTTAATTGGAGTCAATGGTCTTTTGTCATGTCCTGGTCTAACAGGTAAACACTCCACAAATATGGAGCTCTGCCGGCCTAAAACTTCTTGAGAAACTGCCCCTGACCTTGGGCACTTGAAATATATGTTGTTGTCAGGAGCTTTAGCTTCCTTTGTAGTGAGACCATCAAAGCTGGGTCTGCATATATGTGACCTGGAAGATATAGTTTCTTATTTTCAAATGAACATGAGGCAGCAGTACTGAATTCTCTCTTTGTTGGGAAACTGTGGCCACTGAAGGCTAAGTGCCTCCACGTGTGGACTGTGAAGCCATTTGCTCATCTTCCACTTTTCATGGTGTTTCTTGCTGTTGCACTGGGAGTTTGGTATTTGCTTCACAAAATACAAGGAGATCAACAGGGACTCAGTGCTGGAGGAATTTCTCATACGTGTGGTGGGTCAGGGTCTGCAGGAGAATACACCAACCAGACTTCTATCCCACATAGCTTGCCCCCTTAACCATTGCAACCTGATTGTGAACATTGCCCTGAAACCTCTCCATATAACAAGATGCCTTTATATGAAGAGGTCAAACGTATAAGGGATTACGCGCTGCACCATTTCAGCCACAAGCCATTTGGAAGTCATTGGCAGATCCACATGGCCCCACCAGAGATGTTTTATCACACACCTGTGCACCACAGCTCTGTGTCACTATTCAGCAGTCTCCATCTGAGTTTGCCTAGATCTCAGTTTCCAAGGGCGACTCTCATGAGTGGCCTCCTAAAATCCCAACACAATTCATGGCAATTCTTCTCTGAGGTCAGTTCCAGAACTCAGTTTCTAAGGGGAATCACACCAGAGTTCCAGTCATGGTGGCCACAGTCATGTCTTCCAACCGCCACAAAAATGACCACAATTAAAACCAAAACACTCCCACATGGCCCTCATCTTCTTCCATATAGACACTCATCAAATTCTCTGGCTGGAGGTTTTCATAAGGGGCGCAGTCCAAGACAGTGTCCAAAATATGCTCCCTTGCCCCTATTTTCCCTAATTCAGTGTGGCCTGAACACCCTTCCTGTGAACCACGAGTGATCAAATATGCCTGCCTTTATTACGGCTTCACTTCTCCAATTTGAGGCCTAATGACTGCCAGTTATAGATTCTTTATGTGAATTGGAGTCATGAGAAAACCCAAGCATCTATGGTCTAGCCTCTGCAGGCATTTGAAGAACTCATTTGTCCCAAAGGATCCCTATTTGCACTTGATGGATGTCAGAAATATTACAGAAGATGGCGAGAATCTTCATACACAATGACTGCTATTTTGACCATTTTGGTTTTGTAGCACACAGGGAATCTTTCTTTAGATCCATCAGGTGCTGAGAATCTAAGCCACAGCCTCACACAGGACCAAGAGGCTGATTAAGAAACATCCCTTTCCAAAGCAATTAATCAAAGAGCCACAGGTGATGCCAATTCATTTCCATTTGAAAACTGTTTTGTTCAGGCTTCACAAAGGGGTGGCCTGAGGCAAAGACCTTCCTGACATTCAGGGCAATGGAACAATAGGTAAGCAAATGGCCCAAAGCAAGGATTCTCCACTGAGACTTTACTGGTCACATTCATATCTGAGTTTTCTGAGATCCTCCAATTCCCTTCAGTTATCATGTACATGGCCATGTCACAGAGCTTGGAGGTGATACATATCTTGGACACAAAACCATGAGCCTAGTCTCGAGAGTGGCCAGAATTCAGAAAGAAAACAGCAAGGTAGTAAGATAGTAGGCATTGCCCATCCATAAGGCGAGTCAAAGTCCATTCACAAATTGGGCAGAATGAATGCTGGGAAGCTTTCTACTAGACAGGACCCATCCATTGATGCATTCTCTTTTCTAATGTCTACAACCACGGACAAAGTGGGATACACAGACATAGAAACACTCGCCTTATCAAACAACTTACTAGAAAAAGTCCACTCCAAACCAAACAAACCGCCTTTTCTACCTATTCTCAGAACATGAGAAAAAACCACAAACTCACACCCACACGCAAAAAGGCACCTCCTTCCCCCAAGTAGGTCTGTGACTATCCGGAGTGTCCTCTGACTGGTGGGTCATACTATGTTCCCCTGAAATGGACTATCCATTCTCAGATCTGGTCTCCTCGGCCAACTGTGTGAGGTTGTCAGGAGCCTGTGGTGAGACACTACCTGCTTTCTCAAGAATGACCCTTGCATTAGGCCATCCTCATATCAGTAGGTACCAAGGAAGAGTGACTCTGTCCTTAGTAACACAAAACAAGTAAGCCCACTGGGACTGGGACTGGGATTGGCTCTGGGTACCTGGCTTCCTGGATCCCAAGTTTAGAGAGTTCCATTACCAAGGAAGTGAGGTAGGTCACTTCCTTTAGGAACTGAATGAGGTCACTGCCTTGCCAAACACTTTGTTCTAACAGTTGCTTCCAAGTGTTCCATGAGCTGGAGGCTGCCCCTACATCCTGTGACACTTTCACAAGTTAGAATGATATATCATTCATAGGCACCAAAGAACAGCTCTGCACAAAGGCCTGGTTTGGTCCATCTTCTCTACATTAAGTAGAGAGAGGCTGATTCATACACTTCCCTTCATCCTGACCAGGTTTTTTGCCATGGAAGATGACTTTTGCTCTCTCACGTCCATCATAGCTGCCTACATCTTCTTCAGGGATCCTTTCTGCATGGACCTCTGAGGTTCTCAGCAGGTGGAAGATCCCCTACATTTCTGTATTTTAAGATCAGCTCTGTCCCTGCTCTTCTCTAAAGTTAGATTGAGGGAACACTGTGTAGTTAGGGTTAATATCAGGTTTGATTTGGGTTAGGAATCATTCTGTGGGATGAATAATGGTACTGGAAATCTGTGATATTTATAAGAATATAGACGTATGATTCAAGTATGAAAAACAGAAATCTAGGTAAGATTTGAAGCCCAGAAGAGAATTGGGCCCTTGATTGGGATACTTAGCATTGAAATACTTTCTGCACAGATGTCTCAGATAAATCGATACACAATGGCATAGGACGTTGTACCTTGGATGATTGAATGTCAAAGAGAACCTCCAGTCAAAAAGTGATAGTTGTTAGGATTAGGAAGATAGTCGGTAGGTTTAGAAAGAAGAGTGAGTATAGGATTTGGACCAAGTTCTTTATCAATAGAGTTTCAGTTAGAGAGTGAATGTTAATGTCATTCCATGTGAAGAGTCAGTCACAATGATGAACTGGGGAAAATATGTAGTAAAGCAGATATCAATAGAGACATTATGAAATCAGGCAAAGTATTAAGTGAGTCATAGGATTAGGCATTTTCAACAGGGTTGAGGTTGAATATATAATCTTAGGAAGAAACAAATATGTAGTCACGAAGAGAATTGACATTTGTGACCATTAGGCAACCCTGACAAGAATGTTTTTAGTAATCCATGCTCACTTTACATTTAGGCTTTGGTGAAATTACATAAAATAGGTAGTTGTCACTTTCTGTTTTTCTGTATGCTTAACAAAACACTGTTGAAATCTTGAAAACTTTTTGCTAATCTTGTTTCCAGAATGTCCTGTCCCGAACTGCCAAACTGTAGAATGTATTCCCTCTCCCGTTTACACGCAAACCGCCCACTCGCCCTGACCCATCCATAAACTTCCCTCCCTGCCCTCTCCAAGGAAAGTATATAAGCTCTGCTTAAGCTGTTCTCAGGGCTCTCTGCTCTATTCAAGTGAGCTCTGAGTCCCAGAATTCTGGACCCTTGGCTGTTGCATGAGACAGTCTCTTGGTGGTCTCTTCCTCCAACGCTCGCCCGAACTTTACATCTGAGGGCCGCAGGGAGATCCAGCAGTGGTGGATGAAAGACAGACAATGGGCTCCTCTCAGGGTGAGTAAGGTGCCTCTTTCTGGTTTCAGGTTTCAGGTTAGGGATGGGCATAATGGCTATCGGTGATGAGCATGAGCTCTCTCTGAGGGTGGCTGACAGACGTGTCACAGAGCCACAGGTCATGTCTCTGGGGGACGCCCTGGAGGTCTCGGGAAATCGAGTAACAATAGTCTCCTCGACTCAGTGATATTTTGTTTTGGATTCGGTATTGCCCGCCCATCAGGTTTTGCCGGCTACTCTGTCCTGGTCTCAGTACTGGACGTCCATTGCCTGTCTTTATTGTCTTGTCTTGTCCGTGTCGTGTGTCATTGGTTTCACTGTTTGTGTATCTTTCATATGGGACAGAGCACTTCAACGCCTCTGTCCCTGACCCTTGATCAGTGGACCAAAGTCTCCTTAAGGGCTCTGAATCTTTCTTTTTCAGTAAAACGCCGGACCTGGTATACACTCTGAGCCTCAGAATGACCCACCTTCGGAGTCGGATGGCCCCCAGAAGGATGTTTCTACTTCTCACTAATTTAAAAACTCAGAGATATTGTCTTTCAGCCAGGGCCACTTAGCCATCCAGATCAACAGCAATATATCTTAACTTAGCAGGACCTCTGCAAATCTCCTTCTCCATGGGTGAAACCTTTCCTTGAACCTGCCCCCGCTCCTACTGCTTCCCCCACGATTGTATCTCTCAAACCCTCTGCTCCTCCTCCTCCACCCTCTGTTCTCCCTGAGTCTCAAGACTCTACTGGACTCTCCTCCCCCTCCTTATGCCCTGTCCTCGTCCCCCAACCACCAACTCCCTCTAAGTGATTCCCCTGCTGGTGACTCAGACTCTCCACCATTGGAGGAATCTAGGCCAGCCCAGCTCTCTCCAGATGACTACCCCGTGGCACACACAGCCCCTCCTTCCCTGGAGGAAGCTGGCCCTGCCAATAGAACTCAAAGAACTTGCCGGCAGTGAGTAAATTTTGAAGTGGACACAGGGGCAGTATACTCAGCCCTTAAGACACCATTGGGCCATCTATCAAATAAAATGACTCTAGTTCAAGGGCCTAATGGCAGTAAATATGGGGCTTAGACAACTAAGAGGACCATGGTCCTGGGGAAAGGAAAAATCCATCACTCCTTTCTAGTAATCCCAGAATGCCCCCCCCCCATTGATGGGCAGAGATCTGCTCAACAAGCTCCAGGCCAGAATAACTTTTATCCCTGAAGGCCCCCAAGTGAAATTTCTAAAACCTTCAGTAGAAACTCCTATAGTCACGGCTTTAACTATGTCAGTAGAAGATGAACATCAACTCGTCACCCCCCCCAGACTGATCAAACAGGCAAGCTACCCCAGAAATGGATAACAGATTTTGCAGATGCCTAGGAAAAAACTGCTGAGTTAGGCCTAGCCATGAAACAACCTCCAATAACAGTGGGGTTAATAACTACAGCCCACCCAATCAATGTCACAAAATATCCTCTGAGCAAGAAAGCTAAAGATGGGATAAGGCCCTGTATTCAGAAATATCTGGCCTTAGGGGTCCTAAGGCCCAGTCATTCAAACTGGAACACACCCCTGGTACCAGTAAAAAAATCCAGGAACTGGGGTCTATCACTTCCTTCAAGACCTAAGAGAGATCAACAACAGAGTGCAGAACATTCACCCCACGGTACCTTATCTGTACAATCTGCCTAGCACTCTGAACCCTGAGCGGAATTGCTATACTGTTCTGTACTTTAAAAAAATGCTTTCTTTTGCTTGCGTCTGCATAAAGATAGTCATTTGCTATTTGCTTTCGAGTGGGTAGACCCAGAATCCAGAACGTCTGGTCAACTAACTTGGACTAGATTCCCACAGGGGTTCAAAATTTCCCCCACTCTCTTTGATGAAGCCCTCCCCAGAGATCTCAACAACTTCAGAACTACGCACCCTGAAGACACCCTGCTTCAATATGTGGATGACCTGCTACTGGCAGCCAACACCAAGGAAAACTGTGAGTCTGGGACCCAAGCACTATTTTCCGAGCTTGCTCAACTCGGGTATAGTGCTTCTGCCAAATAGGCCCAAATTTGCCAGAAAGAAGTAATCTTGCTGGGATATTCCCTTAGGGGCAGTAAACGATGGCTCACTGAGCCCAGAAAAGAAACCATTGAGCATATACCACCCCCATCTAATAGCAGACAATTCAGAGAGTTTCTTGGGACTGCTGGCTTTTGCAGGTTATGGATACGCGGGTTTGCGTCCTTAGCTGTTCCTTTATACCCGCTGTTAAAAGGAGATGCCCAAATCTAATGGACCCCTGAGCACCAGCAAGCTTTTGACAACATCTAATGACACTGAAACTGAAATCCTCAACTTCACTGAGCCCAGCCTGCATTTTCAGAAAGCCCTATGGTACGTTAAAAATGTACATCAACTCACTCACATTGGTTCAAAAAAACTTCAGGCATTCCTGAAGAATAAAGAACAGAGTTTTCCACTAACCAACTCAGAGCGAAAGGAAATAACTGAACAAGTAACAAAAGCCTGTCAGGCCTGTCAATTGGTTAATGCTTACCCTTCCAAGTTTCTTGCAGTTAACCACCTACAAAGATCCAGACCAGGACAATTCTTGGAAGTGGACTTTACTGAAATTAAGCCAGCATGGTATGGACTTAAATATCTCCAAGTTTTTGTAGGTACATTTTCAGGATGGATTGCAGCCTTCCCACAAAAAAAAGGCACAAATTGTGGTCAAGAAGATCCTGAAAGATAATTTTCCAAGATACGGACTGCCTAAGGTAATAGGGTCTGAAAATGGATTGGCGTTCATGGCCTTGTAAGTCAGGGGTAAGCCAGGACCCTGGGGATCAATTGGAAGTTACAATGTGCTTATAGACCCCAGAGCTCAGGACAGGTAAAATAAATAAATAGAAGCATTAAAGAGACCTTAACAAAATTAAGCTTAGATATCAGCATAAAAACTTGGACTATGCTCCTGCCTTATGCACTGTTTCATGCAAGAAATACTCATACTCCCTCTGTTTCTTTGTGTAATCTCACGCGCTATGAAATTCTCTATGGTCCCTCCTCCAGTAAGGGACATAACCCCAACTCTAAGACCTAATGATCCCTTCCGCACCTCCTGAGTTGACAGAGTTAAAGTTCTTGAAAGAAGACAGTGATATCTGTGGAAACAGCTGGCCACTACCTACCAACCTGGGGACGAGGGGACTCCATATCAATATCAAGTAAGAGACTTCATCTACATAAGACGACATCAGGTGTCATCCCTGGAACCCCGCTGGAAAGGACCATACCAGGTGCTACTTATAACACCTACAGTGGTAAAGGTAGAGGGAATCACTTCCGGGATCCATGCCTCTCATCTCAAGCCTGCGCCCTGTCCAGACTCTGGCTGGAAAATAGAAATGACTGGTAATCCTTTCAAATTGTGTATTCGCCATGTGCATAAGGCTATAGACTCTCCCCTTGGCCAATAGTAGTCCTAAACCTCATCAGCCTGTTCAGCAGCGATGGCTGATCACAAATCATACTGTACTAGAAGTATGCTCTATCTTGCATACAGCCCCCTTAGGGACCTGGTGGCCATCTCTCTACCCAGACATTTGTCAGCTGGCTATAGGTCTTTCCTATTGGGATATCCCTGATGAAGGGGATCCCACTAAAATTCCATTAAATCTTTTCCGTGCCATACGTAATGGAAACAAACATTATGGATGTAGGGACACGTGAGCCAGATACAGGTTGGCTAGCCCAGATTACTATGTTTGCTCAGCGGACTATCAAACCCACAAACAGCCAGGGCTGTGTGGGGGAAAAGCCGACTTCTTCTGTAAGTCATGGGATGTAAGCATACAGGGGCTGCCTGGTGGAACCCAAACTCCTCATCAAATTCAGTACTCAGCATTGGGCATATTACCAATTAGACAACCAAAACCGATGGCCCCCAGAGGGGTCTCTAGATGCTCAAATTCTGCATGACCTTTTTGACTTCGGCAAGTGCTCAAATGGTGGAAGGAAATTCCCCAATGTGGAGGCCTTTTCCCTCCTTCACTCACATCCTGAACTATGCTTCTCTAATAGATCCTCACCCTCTGCTTTCTGCTCCAGACTCTCTGCTGTCACTCCCACATAAGCAACCTGATTTCTCCCCTCCAATTACTAGATCAAAAACCGAATCCTCTGCCGGCTCTTAGACCATTGCCCCCTTGCTGAGGTAACAAGTACTAAGGTACCCATCCACCCACTCACTCCTCTCTTCTCCTGTCAGTGCCCTCACCAGGTCCCACCAAGTCCTCTTACCAACTAAACCAAAGCTCAAAAAGCTAAGGAGAGCCCTCAGCACCCTATCCAAGATGTAATGAAAATGGCCTTTAAAGTTTTTTTTTGTCATCAGTGAAAACAGGTTACTAAAAATTTAACATCGCTCACAGGCTTTTTGGGATACTCACTCCTGTCTTCTCCTCTGCTCTACGTGTTCTACTGCTCAACATTTTGTTGCCTGGAAAATCCCAAACCCCTTTCCCATTATTCTTTTACATCTCTCCTTTCTCATTCTCAGACCATTCTCTTAAACCTCTCTCTCTGAATTTGTTTTACAGAACAGGCGAGGGTTGGACCTCCTCTTCATGAGAGAAGAGGGCCTTTGTGCTGCATTGAGGGAAGAATGTTGTTTTTATGCCGACCATACTGGAGTTGTAAAAAAATTTATCAGTAAGTTAAAAAGATGCCTTGAAGAGCATCAACAAAGGAGAGGGGCACATAAAGGTTGGTTTGTGTCTTTGTTCACATAGTCCCCCTGGTTACCTACGCTTTTATCAACCCTGGCCAGTCCATTAACAATCCTCATATTAATGCTAATTGTAGGAACCTGTTTGCTCAACCGTGTAGTTTCTTTTCTACAAGCTCAAATTGGATAAGTTAAACTTATGGTAATCAGACAACAATATACCTCACTAGGAGACATAAAATCAGAGACCCCCAATGATCACTTTTATGATTAAAAGTAACCAGAATGAGAAGTGGGGAATGAAAGGTTAATAAAATAGGTACTTGTAATACCTGTTTTTCTGTATGCTTAACAAAACACTGTTGAAATCTTGAGAACTGTTTGCTAATCTTGTTCCCAGAATGTGCTGTCCCCAACTGCCAAACTGCAGAATGTACTCCCTCTCCCATTGGCACGCAAACCGCTCACTCGACCTGACCAATCAATAAATTTCCCTCCCTGCCCTCACCAAGTAAAGTACATAAGCTCTGCTTAAGATGTTCTCAGGGCTCTCTTCTCTATTCAAGTGAGCTCTGAGCCCCAGCATGCTGGACCCCCAAAAAGCCCTTTGCTGTTTCATTAGACAGTCTCTTCCTGGTTTCTTCCTCCAATGCTCGGCCGACCTTTACATTGGTACAATCATAAGTGTGAACTTTCCTTTGTGTGTCCAGAATATTACTGTAATAAAATGTATATGTAGATCAGGTGACAGGAGTATTTCTTCCACCATTTCTGGGAGCAATATAATGAAGATGTATGAATTAGTATTGGGGATAGAAATAGGTGAACCATGTGTCTATGAATATAGAGATAATGCATGAATAGACAATACTGTGAATAAATAATATAACTGGTTCCAACTTTAAATAATGGATTTAATTGATATCTGAAAATATACAGAAAATCTTATATTGATATAATACATTTAATCCTACCCGTTATATATCTAATTGTAATATTAGGGTTATGGATTCTCATGAAGAGTGTGTGAGTATTGCTTCAAAAGTGATTATGGAAATTGAAAATAATGTGTTTGGAAAGAAGTCTCATGAAAAGACCAGTCAAGAAACCTGGAAGTGTACATGTGTTCTGAAGCAGAAAGTGATTGAAAGTGAAACAAATGCCTAAATATTTGCTAACTTGTAGATAAAATATATATCCTATGATGTGCATTAATTGAAGAAATAGTAATGTACCAGTGTTGACAAAAATTAACGTTAAATACACATCATGTCCAATAGGAATCTACTTGAATTGATGTTAAACTGGGTCAGTTACTGTAGAAATATTAGGATTTGTATTCACCATTCACTCAAGTTAGTTTTCAGTACTAGGAAAGAAATATGTATTTCAGGTGGATGAATATCTCTGAGAATAATCTTGTGAAAAGTTGATTATAAATCCACATATATGAATATTAATTAATTTAGGGAGTGTATAATAAGACTCATACATTTCATATTTTGAAAAATCTGGAGAGTGTGTGTGTATACACACACACACAGACACACACACACTGAGACATTAAAAATAGCAATATATATATATCAATCGAAATTCACCATGAAATATATATCATCCACAGATCCAAAAATATTCATTTTATTGAAGATAGATTTATGCATAATGTTGTTGAACTAGCAAGTTTACCCATACATTGAATTTTCAGTTCCAACAGCATTTAGGAGGAGTGATCTCTTCTCACAATTTGTATCTGCCACGTCAGCCACCTCACAAAAATGTACGTGTGATACCAGGTAGTATTCTATATGTGTATATAAAAATGCATGTGCTGAATAGGCTACAGAGAGAGGGAGACAGGAATTCACATATTTGTTAACATTAAAAACACATGAAGAACTATTTCAACAGAAAATTGACTATATTTATAACACCTACCCTTTTTTATGCAAAAGGCAAGTCCAACTCTACACCATGCCTCCACTGAACTGCTTGCATTTCTATTCTGTTTGGGTTATTTTACTGCATCATATTAGGATTAGTAGTCAGAGTCTAGTTTGTTATGGGTTACTGTCTGGGATTCAATATTTCAAATGGAAAATACGATAATGAATCCAATGTGTATGCAAATATGTGCTATACAAAAATCATCCCACTCTCATCCAGAACAAAGCTTTGACATTCCCTTCGTCTGAAGTAAGTCACAGTTAGAACAGTGGTGTTAGAAAATCTGTGAATACATATCTGGAATGGAAAATTCTCGGGAGTTCACAACCTTGGAGGTGGTAGAGGAGTTTCCAAAAGTAAGGGACATGGTAAACACTCCTCAAACATGGAGGTCTGCTAGCCTAAAGACATCTTGAGAAACTTCCTCTGAGGTTGGGCACTTGAAATATATGTTATTTTCAGGAGCTTTAGCTTTCTTTGTAGTGGGACCATCAAATCTGGGTCTACATCTTTGTGACCTGAAGGATATGGTTTCTTATTTTCCAGTAAACTTGAGGCAGCAGTTCTGAATTCACTCTTTGTAGGTAAAGAGTGGCCACATGGGTCTAAGTGTCTCTCCGTGGGGACTGTGGAACCATTTGGTCATCCTCCAATTTTCATGGTGTTTTTTGCTGCTGCACTGGGAGTTTGGTATTTCCTTCACAAAATACAAGAAGTTCAACAGGGACACAGTGCTAGACGGAGTTCTGTCTACTTGTGGTGGGTCAGGGTCTGCAGGAGAATGCACCAACCAGGCTTCTTTCCCACATAGCTTGCCAACTTGTGCATAGAAACTTGATTCTTAACATTGCCCTGAAACCTCTCCATATAAAAACATGCTTTTACATATACGGGTCTCCTGCCTGCACCATGTCAGTCACAAGCAATTTGGAAGCCAATGGCAGATCTACATGGCCACAACACAAATGTATTATCACACAACTGCACACCACTTTCTAGGCCCACTACTCTGCAGGCTCTAACTTAATGGCATCTCTGTTCTACACCATTTTCATGAAACCCAGTCAATCAAGGAATTGTCTGGTACACTCTTGATCAGCAACAGGACATCCAAAGGTTCTCCAGTGCCACCTGGTCATGGGAAATTCAAAAATTTCATTTTATTTATCTAGCCATTTTTCAAGGATGAAGTTGGAGGCACTGTGGGTTTCAATTCATTCAGGAACCATTTAATGGTGAGGAAGCTCATTTCAATGAAAGCTTTGGAGAATGATAACAGGCAAGGTTTCCCAAAGAGTGTCCAAAAGGTCACATGAAGCCAGCGCTGTTGAGGTCTACAATGTGAGGTCCATGTGTGTTTTGACTCTCAACTATGGCTGCCAAGTTTTTCAGAATAAAATCATGTGATATTCCGGCTGAGATTTCCAGTGCTCTCTGGAAAGCCACCTGGGCCTAGATCTCAGGTTCCAAGGGTGAATCTCATGCATGGCCTCCTTAAATGCCAACACAATTCATGGCAATACTTCTCTGAGGTTAGTTCCAGAACTCAGTCTCTAAGGGAAATCACACCAGAGTTCAAGAGCAGGTGGACCCAGTCATCTCTTCCAACTGCCACACAAATGACCACAATTTAAACCAAAACACTCCCACATGACCCTCATCTTTATCCATATAGACATTCATCATAACCTCTGGCTGTATGTTTCCATGAGGGGTGCAGCACAAGACAGTGTCCAAAATAGACTTCCTTGCCCCTCATTTGCCTAAAGTCTGGGTGGCCTGGAAACACTTCCTGTGAAACAGGAGTGATCAAATAGTCCTGCCCTAAATACTGCTGTGCTTCTCCAATTTGAGGCCTACTCACTGTCATGTATTGATTATGTATGTGATTTGGAGTCATGAGACAACACAAGCAACTATGGGCTAGACTCTCTGCAGGGATTTGAAGAGCTCATTTGACCCAAAGGATCCCTATTCTCACTTGATGGAGGTCAGGAACCTTACAGAGGAAGGCGAGAGACTTCATCCACAATTACTGCACTTTTTGCCATTTTGGTTATGGATGCAAACATGGGATCTTTCTTTAGATCCATCAGGTGCTGAGAATCTAAGCCAAAGCCTCACACAGGGCCAAGTGGCTGATTCAGACACATCCCTTTCCTAAGCAATTAAGCAAAGAGCCACAGGTCATGTCCATTCATTTCCATTTGAAAACTGTTTTGTTCAGGTTTCACAAAGGTGTGGCCAGAGGCAAAGGCCTTCCTGACATTAAGGGCAACAGAAGAATAGGTAAGCAGTAGGCCCAAATCAAGGTTTCCCCACTGAGACTTTCCTGGTCACATTGATATCTGGGTTTTCTGAGATGCTCCAATTCCCTTCAGCTATCCAGTACATGGCTATGTCACAGAGATTGGAGGTGGTAAATAATTTGGACACAAAACCATGATCCTATTCTGGAGAGTGGCAAAATTCAGGAAGAAAAGAGAAACTTAGGAAGATAGTAGGCATTGCCCATCCATAAGGCAAGCTGAATTCCTTTCATAAATTGGGTAGGATGAATTCTGGGAAGATTTCTACTACACAGGACACATTCATTGATGCATTCTCTTTTCTAATATCTACAACCAAGGTCACAGAGAGATGGACAGACATAGAAACACTCGGCTCCTCAAAGGACTTACCAGACACAGTCAACTCCAAACCAAACAAACCACCTTTCCTACCTATTCTCAGAACATGAGACAAAATCACAAACTCACACCCACACCCACAAAGGCACCTCGTTTTCACAAATAGGTCTGTGACCATCAGGAGTGTCCAATGACTCGTGGGCCCTACTATGTTTTCCCGAAATGGCTTGTCCTGTCTCAGATCTGGTCTCCTTGGCCAACTCTGAGGAGTTGTGAGGAGCAAGCGATGAACAACTACATGCTTTCTGAAAAAGTACACTCTTCAGAGCGCTGCTGGCATTTGGCAATCCTCACATAAGTAGGTACCAAGGAAGACTGACACTGTCCTTGGTTATTTCAAAAAACTGAGCCCACTGGAACTGGGACTGGGACTCGCTCTGGGTGCCTGGATTCCTGGATCCCAAGTTCAGATAGTTCCATCACCAAGAAAGTGAGGTAGGTCACTTCATTCAGGAACAGACTGAGGTCACTACCTTGGCGACCACTTTGTCCTAACAGTTCCATTCAACGGTCCCAATAGATGGAGGCTACCCCTTCTTCCTGTGACACTTTCACAAGTTAGGATGGTATATCAACCATAGGCACCCAGGAACATCTCTCCACACAGGCCTGGTTTGTTCCATCTTCTCTACATTAAGAAGAGAAAGGCTGATTCAGACACAAACCTTCATCCTGACCAGGATGTTTGCCATGGAAGATGACTTGTGCTCTCTCAGGTTCTTCATGGCTGCCTACAACTTCTCCAGGGATTATTTCTGCATGGACCTTTGAGGTTCTCAGCAGGTGGACGATCCCCTACATTCCTCTTTTGTAAGACCAACTCTGATCCTGCTCTTCTGTAAAGTTAGATTGAGGGAACAGTGTATGTTTAGGGTTAATAGCATGTTCAATTTGAGTTAGGAATCATTCTGTGGGATGAATAATGGTACTTGAAACCTGTGATATTTACAAGAAAGAGGAAATATAATTATGAAAACAGAAATCTAAGTAAGATTTGAAGCCCTGAAGGGCAAATTGGGCCCTTGAGTTGGATACTTATCTTTGAATTATGTTCCGCACAGTTATCTCAGATAAATCCATATACAATGGCATAGGACCTTGTACCTTGGATAATTGAATGTAGAAGAGAACATCCAGTCAAAAAAAGATAGTCAGTAGGATTAGGATGATCTTCGGTAGGTTTAGGAAGAAGAGTGAGTAAATGATTTGGACCATAAGTTCTTTCGCAAGAGGGTTTCGAGTAGAGAGTGAATGTAAATGTCAGAACATGTGAAGAGTCAGTCACAAAGATGAACTGGGGAAAATATGTAGGAAAGTAGATATCAATAGAGATATTAGGAAATCAGGAAAAGAATAAAGTGAGTGATTTGATTAGACATTTTCAACAGGCTTGAGGTTGAGTATATAATCTTAGGAGGAAACAAATATATAGTCACAAATAGGATTTACAATTGAGAGTATTAGGCAACCTGGAGATGGATGATTTTTGTAATCCATGCTCACTTTCCATTTAGGATTTGGTACAATCATAAATGTGACTTTGCATTTTGTGTCCAGAATATTACTGTGATAAAATGTATATGTACATCAGGGAACATGAGTATTTCTTCCACCATTTCTGCAAACAAGTTTTTGAAGACATATAAATTAATTTTGGGAGTAAAAATAGGTGTGCCCTGTGTCTCTGAATATAGAGAAAATGCATGAATAGACCATACAGTGAATAAATAATATAACTGGCTCCAACTTTAAATAATGGATTGAATTGATATCTGAAAATATACAGGAAATTTTATATTGATATACATCCATTCATTACAACCAGTTATACATCTAATGGTAATTTTAGGGTTATGCTTTATCAGGAAGAGTGTGTGAGGTTTGCTTTAAAATTGATTATGAAAATCGAAAATAATGTGTTTGGAAAGAAGTTTCATGAAAAGGCCAGTCAAGAAACCTGGAGGAAATCATGTGTTCTGAAGCAGGAAATAATGGAAACTGAAACAAATGCCTATAAATTTGTGAACTTGTGGATGAAATATATATATTATGATGTTCAAAAACTTAAGAAATAGTAATATACCAGTGTTGAATGAAAATGAACCTCAAAATACACACCATGTCCCATAGGAATCTACTTGCATTGATGTTAAACTGAGTCAGTTAGTGTAGCAATATTAGGATCTGTAACCACCATTCACTGTAGTGAGTTTGTTGTACTAGGAAACAAACATGTATTTCACGTGGATGAATATTTCTGAGAAAAATCTTGTGAAAAGTTGATTATAAATCCACATACATGAACATGAATGAATTCAGGGAGTGTATATAAGACACATATATTTCATATTTTGAAAAATCTGGACAGTATATATATATATATACAAAACACACACATAGAGACATTAAAATGTAGCAATATATATGCCAATCGAAATTCATCATGAAATATATATCCTCCAGAGATGGAAAAATTTATATTTTAATGAAAATGGATTTATGTATAATATTCCACTAGGAAGGTCACCCATAGGTTGAATTTTAAATTCCAAAAGTGTTTAGGAGGGCTGATCTCTTCTCACAATTTGTATCTGCCAATGCATGCACTCACAATAATGTACTTGTGATACCAGGTAGGATTCTATATGTGCATATAAAAATACATGTGCTGAATAGGCTACAGAAAAAGGGAGACAGAAATTCACATAGTTGTTAACTTTAAAAACTCATGGAGAACTATATCATTTAAATTGACAAGATTTGTAACACCTACAATTTGTTATGCAAAAGGCAAGTCCAAATATATGTGATACATCCACTGAACTGCTTGTATTTCTATTCTGTTTGGGTTATTTTTCTCCATCATATTAGGATTATCAGTAAGAGTCTAGTTGGGTATGGGTTATTGTCAGGGATTCAGTATGTCGAATGGAAAATAGGAAAATGTATCCAATGTGTATGCAAATATGTGCTACACAAAAATCTTCCTACTCTCATCCAGAAAAATGCCTTTACATTACCTTCACCCCAAGTAAGACACAATTAGAGGAAAATAGTTAGAAAATATGTGAATACATATCTGCAATGGAAAATAATCAGGATTTCACAACCTTGGAGGTGGTAGAGGAATTTCCAAAACTAAGGGACAGGGTAAACACTCCACGTACATGGAGCTCTGCCGGAATAATACTTCTTGAGAAACTGCCTCTGTGGTTGGACACTTGAAATATTTGTTGTTCTCAGGAGCTTGTCAGAAACTATGTTCCTTTGTAGTAAGAACATCAAAGCTGACCCTGCATCTATGTCCAATGAACATGAGACAGCAGTGCCGAATTCTCCATTTGTATGTAAACTGTGGCCACTGTGGGTAAGTGTCTCCCCGTGTGGACTGTGAAGCCATTTGGTCATCCTCCACTTTCCATGGTGTTTCTTGCTCCTGCACTGGGGGTTTGGTATTTGCTTCATGAAATACAAGGAGTTCATCTGGGACACAGTGTTGGAGGGAGTTATGTCACATGTGGTTTGTCAGGGTCTGCAGGAGAATGCACCAAACAGGCTTCTATCCCACATAGTTTTCTCCTTGACCATAGCAACCCTATTCTGAAGATTGCCCTGAAACCTCTCCATATAAAAAGATGCCTTTACAAGAAAGAGCCTGCTGGCTGCACCATGTTAGCCACAAGCTATTTGGAAGTCAATGGGAGATCCACATGTCTCAACCACAGATATTTTTTCACACACCTGCACACCACAGCTCTTGGCCCACTACTCTGCAGGCTTCAATATACTGGCATCTCTGTTCTACACCATTTTCATGAAACCCAGTCAAACAAGGCACGGTCTGGTACACTCATGATCAGCAACAGAACATCCAAAGGTTCTCCAGTGCAACCAGGTCATGGGAATTTCAAAAATTTCATGGTATTTATGTAGCCATTTTTCAAGGATGAAGTTGGAGGCACTGTGGGTTTCAATTCATTCAGGAACCATTAAAAGTTGAGGAAGTTCATTTCAAAGAAAGCTCTGGAGAACTCTCACAGGCAAGGCTTCCAAAAGAGTGGACAAAAGGTCACATGAAGCCAGGCCCATTGAGTTCTCCAATATGAGTTCCATGTGTGTTTTGACTCTCAACTATTGCTGCCAAGTATTAAAGAATAAAATCCTGTGATATCCTGGCTGAGATTCCCAGTACTCTGAGGAAAGCCACCCTGGGCCAAGCTCTCTGTTTCCAAGGGCGACTCTCATGCGTGGCCTCATAAAATCCCAACACAATTTATGACAATACTTCTCTGAGTCAGTTCCAGAACGCAGTCTCTAAGGGGAATCACACCAGAGTTCAAGCCCAGGTTGACCCAGTCATCTCTCCACACCGCCAAACAAATGACCACAATTAAAACCAAAACACTCCCACATGGCTTCCATCTTCTTCCATGTAGACACTCATCATAACCTCTGGTTGGAGCTTTCCATGAGGGGCACATTCCAAAGAGTGTCCAAAATAAGCTCCATGTCCCTCATTTGGCTAAAGTCAGGGTGGGCTGGAAACCCTTCCTGTGAAACCGGAGTGATCAAATATTCCTGCCCTTAATACTGCTCCGCTTCTCCAATTTGAGGCCTTCTGACTGTGGGGTTTAGATTCTTTATGTGAATTGGAATCAGGAGAAAAGACAAGCCCTTCTGCAGAGATTTGAGGAACTCATTTGACCCAAAGGATCCCTATTCTCACTTGATGGATTTCAGGAGCCTAACAGAGGAAGGCAATAGAATTCATTCACAATGACTGAACATTTTGCCATTTTGGTTTTGGATGCACACATGGAATCTTTCTTTAGATCCATCAGGTGCTGAGAATATAAGCCACAGCCTCACACAGGGCCAAGAGGCTGATTCAGACACATCCTATTCCAAAGAAATTAAGCAAAGAATCCAAGGTGATGCCCATTCATTTACATTTGAAAACTGTTTTCTTCAGGGTTCATAAAGGGGTGGCCTGAGGCAAAGACATTCCTGAAATTCAGGGCAACAGAACAATAGGTTAGCAAATGACCCAAAGCAGGGTTTCTCCACTGAGAGTTTCCTGGTCACACTGATATCTGAGTTTTCTGAGATACTGGCCATTCCATTCAGCTATCCAGTACAAGGCCATGTCACAGACTTTGGAGTTGGCACCTATCTTGGACACAAATCCATGATCCTATTCTGGAGAGTGGCCAGAATTCAGGAAGAAAAAATGGGACTTAGGAAGGTAGTAGGTTTTGCCCATCCATAAGGAAAGCCACACTCCATTCATAAGTTAGACAGGATGAATTCTGGGAAGTTTTCTAGTAGACAGGACACATCCATTGTTGCATTGTCTTTTCTCGTGTCTACAACCACGGACACAGTGGGATACACAGACATAGAAACACTCACCTTGTCAAACGACTTACTAGAAACAGTTCACTCCAAAGAAACAAACAAAAAAAAAAACAAAAAAAAAAAAACGCCTTTCCTACCTATTCTCAGAACATGAGAGAAAACAACAAACCCACACTCACAAAGGCACCTCCTTCCCCCAAGTAAGTCTTTGACTATCCGGTGTGTCCTCTGACTGGTGGGCCATACTATGTTCCCCCGAAATGGCCTGTACCCTCTCTTGTTTCCTTGGCCAACACTTTGAAGTTGTCAGGAAAAAGTGGTGAGCCACTACCTGCTTTATCAGGAAAGGTCCCTCTTAAGAGCTCTCCTGGCATTTTGCCATCCTCACATCAGTAGGTACCAAGAAAGACTAACTGTCCTTGGTAAATCCACACAAGTGAGCCCACTGGGACTGGGACTGGGAATGCATCTGGGTGCCTGGCTTCTTGGATACCAAGTTCAGAGAGTTCCATCACCAAGGAAATGAGGTACATCACTTTCTTTGGAACTGAATGAGGTCACTGCCTTGGCAACCCCTTTGTCCTAACAATTGCTTCCAAAGGTCCAGTGAGATGGTGGCTGTCCCTACTTTCTCTAACACTTTCACAAGTTAGAATGGTATATCAATCATAGGCACCCGGGAACAGCTCTCCACACAGGCCTGGTTTGGTCCATCTTCTCCACAATAAGAAGAGAGAGCCTGATTCAGAAACATCCTTTCATCCTGACCAGGTTGTTTGCCATGCAAATTGGCCTTTGCTCTCTTAGGGCCTTCATACCTGCCTACAACTTCTCCAGGTATCATTTCTGCATGGACCTTTGAGGTTCTCAGCAGGTTGAATGTCCCCTACTTTCCTCTATTGTAAGAACAACTCTGTCCCTGCTCTTCTGTAAAATAAGATTGAGGGAACAGTGTATGTTTAGGGTTAATAACAGGTTTGATTTGGGTTAGAAATCATTCTGCTCCATGAATAATTGTATTGGGAACCTGTGATATTTACAAGAATGTAGAGGTGAAATATAATTATGAAAACAGAAATCTAGGTATGATTTAAAACCCACAAGGGCATTGGGCCCTTGATTGGGATACTTAGCTTTGAATTATGTTCTGCACAGATATCTCAGAAAATTTGATATACAATGGCACAGGACCTTGTACCTTGGAAGATTGAATGTAGAAGAGAACATCCACTCAAAAAAGGATAGTCATTAGGATTTGAAAGATAGTCGGTAGGTTTAGGAAGAAGAGTGAGTATATGATTTGGACCAAAAGTTCTTTAGCAATAGGGATTCAGTTAGAGAGCGAATGTATATGTCAGCACATATGAAGAGTCAGTCACTATCATGAACTGGGGAAAATATGTAGAAAAGCAGATATCAATAGAGACATTACTAAATCAGGCAATGTATAAAGTGAGTGAGAGGATTAGACATTTTCAACAGGGTTGAGTTTGAATATATAATCTTAGAAAGAAAGAAATACGTAGTTACCAATAGGATTGACATTTGAGAGCATTAGGCAACCTTGAAATAGATGTTTTTAGTAATCTATGTTCACTTTCCATTTAGGCTTTGGTAGAATCATAAGTGTGACCTTTACAATTTTTGTCCAGAATATTACTGTGATAAAATGTATACATAAATCAGGTGACATAAGTATTTCTTCCACCATTTCTGGGAGCAATATATTGAAGACGTATAAATTAGTATTGGGGCTAAAAATAGGTGTACCCTGTGTTTATGAATATAGAGATAAAGCATGAATAGACCATACTGTGAATAAATAATATAACTTGTTCCAACTTTAAATAATGGTTTGAATTGATATCTGAAAAATTACAGGAAATCTTATATGGATATACAATCATTCATTTCAACCAGTTATTCATCTAATGGTAATATTAGTGTTTTGGTTTATCATGAAGAGTGTGTGAGTTTTGCATCTAAAGTGATTATGGAAATCGAAAATAATGTGTTTGGAAAGAAGTCTCATGAAAAATCCAGTCAAGAAACCCTGACAATACATGTGTTCTGAAGAAGGAAGTGATTAAAGTTGAAACAAATGCCTATAAATTTGCTCACTTGTGGATGAAATATATATCCTATGATGTGCAAAAACTGAAGAAATAATAATGTACCAATGTTGAATAAAAATAAACATCAAATTACATATCATGTCCCATAGGAATATACTTGCATTGATGTTTGACTGGGTCAATTACTGTAGAATTATTAGGATTTGTATACACCATTCACTGAAGTTAGTTTTCACTACTAGTAAACAAATATGTATTTAAGGTGGATGAATATTTCTAAGAATAATATTGTGAAAAGTTGATTATAAATCTAAGTCCATGAACATGAATGAATTTAGGGAATTTAAATAAGACACATATATTTCATAGTTTGAAAAATCTGGAGAGTGTATATATATACACATATACATATATACACAAAACACACACACAGACATTAAAAAGTACTAATATATATGCCAATCGAAATTCATCTTTAAATATATATCATCCACATATGTAAAAATATTTATTTTACTGAACATGAGTTTACGTATAATGTTGTTCTACTAGGAAGCTCCCCTATAGGTGGAATTTTCAGTTCCAACAGCGTTTAGGAGGAGTGATCTCTTCTCACAATTTGTACCTGCCAAGTCAGCAACCTCACAAAAATGTACCTATAATACCAGGTAGGATTTTATAAGTGCATATAAAAATACATGTGATGATGAATAGGCTACAGAGAAAGGGAGAGAGGAATTCACATAGTAGTTAATTTTAAAAACACATAGAGAACTATTTTAATTAAAAATTGACTAGATTTATAACACCTACCGTTTATCATGCAAAAGGAAAGTTCAACTATATACAATGCCTCCTCTAAACTGCTTGTATTTGTATTCTGTTTAGGTTATTTTTCTCCATCATATTAGGATGAATAGTCAAAGGCTAGTAGGGTATGGGATAGTGTCATGTATTCAGTATTTCAAATGGAAAATTGAAAAATGGATCCAATGTGTATGCAAATATTTGCTACACAAAAATCTTTTCAATCTCATCCAGAACAATGCTGTGACATTACCTTCGCCCCAAGTATGACACAGTTAGAGGAGAAGAGTTAGAAAAATCTGTGAATATATATCTGCAATGAAAACTGCTCAATTTTCACAACTTTGGGGGTGGTAGAGGAGTTTCCAAAAGTAAGGGACAATGTAAACACTCCACAAATGTCGAGACCCCTTGCCCACAAGGAAGACGCAACTCAGGAATCTTCTTTCAGCAGTTTATTGAGGCCCTTGATATTTCTTCTTCTTCCTTGTTGGATGCCCCTCCCAGCCTTAATAAAGCATCCCAAGCCCCAATGCAAAGCTGCCACGTGGAACTTTCTCACAGGGTGCTGAAAAACCATGCACCAACTCTCCCAAAAAAGGAGTTGTTTGTTACAGACCACAGTGGAGCCAGCGCCATCCTGCAATGGCGACCATAATCTGCAGAAGTGGCTCACCACAGTTCCCCCTTTCTGTTTTCTGAAAACAATACAGGTGAGAGTAGAGGTCCTATCCCACTGTGCAGAAGTGGCTGCATAGTATGGCTCAGTCCTAAGGAGGGCCCTTCCCCAGATCTGAAGCCATATCAGCCGACGCCTTTTTCGTGGGGCGGGGCGTGGACATCAAACCTGCATGCAATAGGACATGCTCTCCTTGAGGTCCACTTCAAGGATCACTCAAGTGCAGTGCCTTGCCTCGCATCCTGTATCATGACGAAGGTGGACGAAGGGGGACAGCTGAGGCTGAACTGTGGCTGTACACAACGACAAACGAGTTGACAGCACCCTGAAAGAAAGGCACGGACTTTAAGGCGATAGAGAAGCATTAGTGTGGAAACCCACCTGCGTGCAATGGCAGCAAGACCAGCAGAGTGCAAGGGCTTTCCAACACTAAGAGAATAACGAGGAAAGACATGCCGATCCCAGTGCAATGTTATAATAACTTGGGGTGCAACGACCATGTCAAAGATTTACTGTTTAAGATGCGCAAGCCAGACTTGAGGTGAATTGCCATTTTCTAAAGCTGCAAGAGCTTGGATGATCATAGCCTTATCGTGAGCATTGCGGGCCTTGAGGCAACAGAGAAACCACAAACAGAGAAACATACCGAAGCAACACATTGCACCAAAAATGCCTACCCCCACCCACTGTTTAAAAAAGGAAAAAGCAGAAGATATCCTATCGGTGAATTGACCCAAAGTCACGGGATCAACACGGGTGTTATTCAAGACACCTATCTGGGTTAGTTGAGACTGGATCATGTCTTCCGCTTCCATGGACCAATTTCCAGCCAAATATTCGCCAATGATGCGGGAAACATTCCTGGTATCATTAAATCTGACAGAGGTTATGCATAAATGTGCACGTTGGTCAACACAACCCAAAAGCAATAAGTCAGCCAATTCTTCTACCTGAGCTTGGAGTAAATCTATTCTTTGGTTGGCAGCTAAAATCCCTGACAAAATATGTTGATTAATTGTATTTTGGGATTCAAGTATGGTGGAAGTTTGTTGGACAACTTGATTAATGGTGGCAGCAGTTTGTACTTGATTGGCCATAGCCACTCCAGCCGTAACCGCTGCAGCAGCTGATACCGCCACAGCTGTCACTATAGCCGCTGTGATTCCAAAATCTCTGTGGACTATAAGTAGCTCAACAATAGGGAATTTATCAGGATCTGCAGTGACCGGGATTGGGACAAAAGTTGGAATTTTCATAACCACTGCTACAGTCCAGGAACCATTCCAACACTCAGATAAGAGACTGGTAGTATGAGAACAATCCAGCATCCCCGACAAGGTGGCCTTAGCCAAAAGGAATAAGAAGGGGGATTGGACACAGACCATTGCAGGAGGCATTGTGGCATTATACAACAGAGAGTTGAATGAAACAGATGTAAGTCTATTACCTCGTTCACTTTCCCTAACAGTACCAGAAACATTAGTCAGCCAACTTTTGGCTCCTACCAACTGAGCCAATGCAGAAATATCGGCTGAAGCCCCCTTTTCATTGGAAATCAGCCATTGAAACCAGGACCAACCTACTCCTGTAGAGGAGCTGGCACTATTGTTAAAGTTATAAACATACCTCTTAAGAGAGAGGGAAAGGGAGAAACCTTTAGCAACTTGATGTTTCTCCCAAGAATGATCCTGACAAGGCGTAAATGTTGGGGGGAAACCAAGATTAGGGGAACAGTAAGGAGAGGCCTTGAAATGAGTGGCATCATGAATACTACTAGAAGAAGGAGGCACTGGGATTAGTACCTTGGAGATAATAGCCAAGGTAGTTATGTTAAGAGCAGAGCTACTGTTTGCGGGGGTTCCTGAGCCTGATTGCTTCCCCGAAGCTACCTTGCTCAATACAGCACTGATAATGCTCCCTGAGACCTGATTGGACCACAATGCGTCCTCCCAGTTAGTCAAATTTTTGGTCTTAAGGCTAATGCAATTAGCGTTTTTAAGTCTGAAACAAAAAACTCCTGTTAGATTAACTTGAGATTGATTAAAAATTCTCTCCATGTCCCCTCTAGGAGAGGCACAGGGAGCAGACATCTCACATGAGGTAGAAAAAAGAGTGGGGAGGACACTAGAATTACCATGAACCGGCATCAGCATTGGCCATGCCCGTGCCACTGCCCACCACCGCATTGGTGTCGCCTGTGCCATCGGCACCAGCACCAGAGCCAGAGCACTTAGCAGAATGAAGATCCTCATCACAGAATTGTTGTGGTATCTCTTGTTGCTGGTCAGTTGATGTCGAGACTGTTCTTGTCAAGCGTTCAGGGACCCACAACGGTTCCGTACGATCCTGGGGAAAAACACATACAGATCCTCGTGCCCATGTCAGCACGGGGTCAGGGCCGTTCCATTGGCCCGTAAGAACATCCTTCCACTTAACATAGCCAATCACAGAGGGCTGAGGGGACACATGTCTATCGGCCGCAATGCCACCATGAATATCCAAATTTGAAAAATTAATGGTAAAGAGAGCTAAGGACAGGCGTTCTTTAGGAGTGTGTTCAGCTCCTATTCCCCCTTTTTGTTTTTGTAAAGTTTCCTTTAAGGTGCGATGAGCACACTCAACAATGCCTTGTCCTTGAGGATTGTAAGGCAAACCATGAGTAAGTTGCACTCCCATAGTAGAACAAAAAGCTGTAAATTGTCTGCCAGTATAAGCAGGTCCATTATCAGTCTTAAGGGATGCAGGTGCACCCCATGCTGCCCATGCCTCTAAACAGTGAGTAATGACATTACGTGCCTTTTCTCCTGATAAAGCAGAAGCATGGATAATTCCAGAGCACGTATCAACGGAAACATGCACATACTTGAGGTTACCAAAGTCAGGTATATGTGTCACATCCATTTGCCAAACAACCAATGACTTTAATCCCCGTGGGTTTACTCCATAATTAGGGGATGAAGAAATGTGACACAGTGGGGACATTGCAATACTATCTGCCGAGCATCCGCTCTTGAAATGAAAAAATGCCTGTGCAGCGTTAATGCATTAACATGGAAGATTTGGTGAAACAACTTAGCCCCCTCTAAGGAGGAAGCCAAGCATATCAATTGACCTCTAGTGGCTAAGTCCGCACGCACAGGCATTACCCTGGGATAACGTACCAGGAAGAGAGGTGTGAGCCCTGATGTGCATTGGATAAAAAGAAGCAGTGCGGTTAGAGATAAGCTGTTGAAGCTGAGTAAAGTAAGCAGACACATTGTGGGCATCACTAATAGCTCCCACTGCCTCCAGGACTTTTAGTGCTTGTACCACATACCTGGAGTCCGAAATAAGATTAAAAGGAAAAGAACACTGTTTAAAAACTTCAATAACAATTTGTAGTTCTATCCATTGTGGATTTCCAGGAGCAAATTGATGCTGGATAGGGGGAGAGTCATTAATTACATAAGCTCCCATTCCAGACTTGGAACCATCAGTAAAAATGTTAACAGCCCCCGGAATTGGACGGGATGAAGTTACCTTAGGGAAAATGATGGGATGTTCTTTAACAAAATGGAGTAATGGATGAGAAGGGTAGTGATTATCAATACCCCCTTGAAACGAGCAACACAGAATAGCCCAGTTGTCTAGAGTAGCACATAAAACATTAAGTTGAGCTTTAGTGTAGGGTATGATAAGAGAAGAAGGTGATTGGCCGAAAAATTGAATGCTTTGTTGAATCCCTTTAAGTGCCAACGCTGCAACAGCATCAGGATAATATTCTAAGGATTTTCCTGGGGATACATGTGGGTGGATCCATAGTAAAGGCCCATCTTGCCACAGTACTCCAGTAGGCTGCCGCATAGTGGCAAGCACACATAACTGGAAAGGTTTATCACTCTGGACCCTGCATAGAGTGGCATGCTGTATAGCTTGTTCTACTTTTATAAGGGCCGCTCTAGCCTCAGTAGTGAGGCTACGAGGGGAAGCAAGATCTGGATCACCGTTAAGAGTAGCATACAAAGGCTGGAGCACAATATTAGGAATATGTAAATATCCTCTTATCCAATTAATGTCTCCCAGCAATTTTTGAAAATCATTTAGAGTTTGGAAATCTTGAGTCCTGATGGCAATTTTTTGTGGTTTTAATTTGTCATACCCAATTGTCGCTCCCAAATACCTGATAGAATCCTCTGTTTGAACCTTTTCAGGTGCGTTGTGCAGTCCATGTTGAGCCAACAGCATCACGAGTTCTTTATAAGCCTCATTAACTGTCTGTTCTAATTTTGCGGCCAATAACACATCATCCATATAATGAATGATCTTGGTGGAGGAATACTTATGTCTGAGAGGTGCGAGTGCCTTCCCCACATACATTTGGCACATCGTGGGACTGTTAGCCATCGCCTGTGCCAACACCACCCACTCAAACCTTTGATCTGGTTCCTCGTGATTACACGAGGGAAGGGTGAAAGCAAAACGTTGTGAATCATTAGGATGCAAAGGAATGGAAAAGAAACAGTCTTTAATGTCAATAACAATTATATCCCAGCCTTGAGGAACAGAGGAGAGCAGAGGCAGCCCTCTTTGAATGGGTCCCATAAGTTGCATCTGAGCATTAACTGCTTGTAGATCATGCAGTAGGCACCACTTCCCTGATTTTTTCTTAATGACAAATATGGGAGTATTCCATGGAGAAGTAGAAGGTTGGATGTGACCCAAATCAAGTTGTTCTTTGACTAGATCATGGGCTGCTGCCAGTTTAGCCGAGGGAAGAGGCCACTGAGGCACCCAAACAGGCTCCTCGGTGAGCCATGTTATGGGTATTTGAGCCCCAGTGGCCCCTAGGAAAAACCCAGACCAAACCTGTTAAGCTTTTGATGAGCTAGCACAGGATGCTTACGCCCCTGTAGGTGCCTATTAGGGTCCCCAAAAATCTTTCCAGCGGCCTCCACCATCCTTGCTACAAAATCTGAAAAGGGTTCTGTAGAGCCCTGCAGAATCTTAGTCAAGTAACCAGACACCTCTCCTCTATTTGGAAGTGACTTCCATGCCCGAATGCAAATGTTGTTAATTTGATCATATGCCTCAGGAGGGAATCCTGTCTGTTGATTAGCAAATCTGCCTTGTCCTAAAAGCATATCCTTGTCCCAATGGGGGTGTCCCGCCGCATAGTTTTGGGCGGCCTGCTCAACAGCGCCCTCTAGCAGAAAGGCTCTCCAGTCCAAATATTTACCTGGAGAAACACAAACCGAACAAGGCTAGCCCAATCTGAAGGAGTCATACAAAATCTAGCAAGTCCCTCCACCTGAGTAAGGGTGAAAGCGGCATCCACGCCATGAGTGCGGAAAGATTCCACCAAGGTTTTAATTTTCTTAAAGTCTAAAGGCTCATGATATCTTCCCCTGTTATTGTCCTGAAATACAGGGTATGCAAGTCCCATATCTGTATTAACTGTCCTCCAAACTTGCGCATGAAAATATCTCCCGGAATTTTGGCTCCCCCCCACATACGGGGGTGGGGCAACCGGCACCATATCTTCTTTGAGATATTCTACCTCCTCCTCCTCAGAGTGTTGTTGACCGATATTGGATCCCGTCCCCTTTTTACAGTAGGCCTGCGTGCCCTGTATCCCTTTTTTCTTTTCTTCACTTTTATCTTTCGTAGTTGTTGTAACAATATATCAAGGTCCTCAGAACTCTCTGAGCCGCTTGTGTTCTCAGGCGTTTTTAATTCAGCCAAGTCTGGGTAGAGCCTTCTCCTATTTTTAGTTTCAGGCTCTTTTGCCTTCTCACTACTCTTACTCCCAATGTTCTCTGCCACTTCACTATGTGATCCTTCAGATTTTCCTCATGTAGTTGCTCAAAAACTTCTTGTCCTTTAGTAAGTGCTTCCTGACATCTGCCATCTGCGAGGCAACTACGGATCATCTTCCAAAGGGGTATCACCCCACCCTCTAATATGCCCTGCTCAGAAGCAAGTCAAGATCTGTGCCTAACTTATCCCAGCTAGGTATAGTAAGGCTGCCCGAGAACGCAAACCACGGTGCAGCAATATCTGTCTTCCGTAAAAATCTCTGTAAAGTACTACGTTTCACTTCTAGGCCCTTGCAACGTAACAGGTTATCTAGGGCCAGGAGAAGCGGACTTGAAGATACGGCACTCATGACACAACAAAAGACACACAAAAAACAAAAGTGAAAGTAAGAGCGAAAGTACACAGTGCAGCTGCAATAAGATGTAATGCTCTCTCTGGCTTTACAGAGGAGCTGCCGCTTTGATAGCGGGTCCCACTTACCTGGGACGAATCCCCGCTTTGACCGCGGGTCCCACTTACCTGGGACTAACCTCCGCTTTGACCGCGGGTCCCACTTACCTGGGACTAACCGGTGCACCACCCCTGACTGCTGAAAGTTCTGGTTCCCGGGTTTTCAGCACCACTTGTCGCGACCCCTTGCCCGCAAGGAAGACACAACTCAGGAATCTTCTTTCAGCAGTTTATTCAGGCCCTTGATATTTCTTCTTCTTCCTTGTTGGATGCCCCTTCCAGCCTTAATAAAGCATCCCAAGCCCCAATGCAAAGCTTCCACGTGGAACTTTCTCACAGGGTGCTGAAAAACCATCCACCAACTCTCCCAAACAAGGAGTTGTTTGTTACAGACCACAGTGGAGCCAGCACCATCCTGCAATGGCGACCATAATCTGCAGAAGCGGCTCACCACACACAAACATGGAACTCTGCTGGCCTAAAGTCTTCTTAAGAAACTCCCTCTGAGGTTGGGCACATGTAATATATGTTGTTCTCAGGAGCTTTAGCTTCCATTGTAGTGAGACCATCAAAGCTGGGTCTGCATCTATGGGACCTGGAGGACATGGTTACTTATTTTAAAATGAACATGAGGAAGCATTGCTAAATCCTCTCTTTGTAGGTAAACTGTGGCCACTGGGGGCTAAGTGTCTTCCCAAGTGCACTGTGAACCCATTTGTTTATACTCCATCTTTCGTGGTGTTTCTTGCTGCTGCACTGGGAGTTTGGTATTTGCTTCACGAAACAAGGAGTTCAACTGGGACATAGTGCTGGAGGGAGTTCTGTCACGTTTGGTGGGTCAGGGTCTGCAGGAAAATGCACCAACCAGGCTTCTATCCCACAAGCTTGCCTCTTTGAGCATAGTAACCTGATTCTGAACATTGCCCTGAAACTCCTCAATATCACAAGATGCCTTTACATAGAAGGGTCTGCTGGCTGCACCATATCAGTCTTAATCCATTTGGAAGCCAATGGCATATCCACATGGCCACACCACAGATTTTTTATCACACACCTGCCCACAATTTCTCTAGGTCCACTACTCAGCAGCCTCCAACTTACTAGCATGTCTTTTCTATATTATTTTCATGAAACCCAGTCAATCAAGGCACCTTCAGGTATACTTATGATCAGAAACAGGACATCCAAAGGTTCTCCAGTGCCACCTGCTCATGGGAATTTTAAGCATTTCATGGTATTTATCTAACCATTTTTCAAGGATGAAGTTGGAGGCACTGTGGGTTTCAATTCATTTAGGAACCATTAAATGGTGAGAAAGCTCATTTCAATGAAAGATCTGGAGAACTCTCACAGGCAAGGCTTTTCAAAGAGTGGCCAAAAGTTCACATGAAGCCAGGCCCATTGAGGTCTACAATGTGAGGTCCTTGTTTGTTTTGACTCTCAACTATGGTTGCCAAGTCTTTAAGAATAAAATAATGTGATATCCTGGCTGAGATTTCCAGTGCTCTGTGGAAAGCAACCCTGGGCCAAGACTCATTTTCCAAGGGCGACTCTCATGCGAGGCCTCCTAAAATCCCAACACAATTCATTGCAATACTTCTCTGAGGTCAGTTCCAGAAATCAGTCTCTAAGTGGAATCACACCAGAGTTGAAGCCCAGGTGTAACCAATCATCTCTTCCAACCGCCACACAAGTGATCACATTTAAAACCAAAACACTCCCACCTAGCCCTCATCTTCTTCCATAAAGACACTCATAATAACCTCTGGCTGAAGGTTTACTTGAGAGGCACAGCCCAAGACAGTGTCCAAAAGAAGCTCCCTTACCCCTCATTTGCCTAAAGGCCCGGACTCCCTTCCTGTGAACCAGGAGTGATTAAATATGCCTGCTGTTAATACTGCTTCACTTCTCCAATTTGTGGCCTACTGACTGTGGAGTTTAGATTCTTTATGTGAATTGGAGTTATGAGAAAACCCAAGCACCAATGGGCTAGAGTCTACAGAGCTTTGAAGAACTCATTAGACCCAAGGAATCCCTATTCTCACTTGACGGAGGAAGGAACATTACAGAGGAAGGTGAGAGACTTCATGCACAATGACTGCTCTTTTGGCCATTTTCGTTTTGGATGCACACATGGGATCTTTCTTTAGACCCAACAGGTGCTGAGAATCTAAGCCACAGCCTCACACAGAACCAAGAGGCTGATTCAGACTCATCCCATTCCAAAGCAGTTAAGCAAAGAGCCCAAGGTGATGCCCATTCATTTCCATCTGAAAACTGTTTTCTTCAGGCTTCACAAAGGGGCGACATGAGGCAAAGACCTTCCTGACATTCAGGGCAACGGACAAATAGGTAAGCAAAAGACCCAAAGCAGGGTTTCTCCACTGAGACTCTCCTAGTCATACTGATATCTGAGTTTTCTGATATGCTCCCATTCCCTTCAGCTATCCAGTACATAGCCATGTCACAGAGCTTGGAGGTGGTACATAACTTGGAAACAAAATCATGAGCCTATTCTAGAGAGAGGCCAAAATCAGGAAGAATACAGGAACTTAGGAAGATTGTAGGTGTTGTACATCTATAAGGCAAGCCACAGTCCATTCATAAATTAGGGAGGATGAATGCTGAGACGCTTTCTACTAGACATAACACATCCATTGATGCATTCTCTTTTCTAATATCTACAACCACAGACACAGTGGGATACACAGACATAGAAACACTCGCCTTGTCAAAGGACTTACTAGACACAGTCCATTCCAAACCAAACAAACTGCCTTTCCTACGTATTCTTAGAACATGAGACAAAACCACAAACTCACACCCATACCCACAAAGATACCTCTTTCCCCCAAGTAGGTATGTGACTATCCAGAGAGTCCTCTGACTGGTGGGCCATTTTTTGTTCCCCCGAAATGGCCTGTCCTGTCTAAGATCTGGTCTACTTGGCCAACTCTGTGAAGTTGTCAGGGCCCAGCAGTGAGCCACTACCTGCGTTCTTAGGAAAGGCCGCTCTTCAGAGCTCTCCTGGCATTTGGCCATACTCACATCAGTATTTACCAAGAAAGACGGACTCTGTCCTTGGTAAGTCTAAACAAGTGAGACCACTGGGACTGAGACTGGGCCTGCCTCTGGGTGCTTGGCTTCCTGGATTCCAAGTTCAGAGAGTTCCATCACCAAGGAAATTAGGTAAGGTCACTTCCTTCAGAAACTGAATGAGGTCACTGCCTTGGCAACCACTTTGTCCTAACAGTTTCTTCAAACGGTCCTTTGAGATGGAGGCTGCCCCTATTTCCTGTGACAATTTCACAAGTTAGAATGTTATATTAACCATAGGCACTTGGAACAGCTCTCCACACAGGCCTGGTTTGGTTTATCTTCTCTACATTAAAAAGATAGAGGCTGATTCAGACACATCCCTTCGTCCTGACCAGGTTTTTTTTGCCATGTAATAGGACTTTCGCTTTCTCAGGTCCTTCATAGTTCCCTACATCTTCTCCAGGGATCATATCTACATGGACCTTTGAGCTTCTCAGCAGGTGAAAGATTCCCTATATTCCTGTATTGTAAGACCAACTCTGTGCCTGCTCTTTTGTAAAGTTAGATTAGGGAACAGTGTATGATTAGGGTTAATAACAGGTTTGATTAGGGTTAGGAATCATTCTGCTGGATGAATAATGGTATTGGTATTCTGTGATATTTAATAATATAGAGGTGAAATATAAGTATGAAAACAGAATTCTAGGTAAGATTTGAAGCCCAGAAGGGCATTGGTCACTTTAGTGGGATACTTACCTTTGAACTATGTTCTGCACAGATGTCTCAAATAAATAGATAAACAATGGCAAAGGACCATGTACCTTGGTTGATTGAATGTCTAAGAGAACATCCAGTCAAAAAGGCATAGTCGATAGGATTAGGAAGATAGTGTTGGTTTAGATAGAAAAGTGAGTATAGGATTTGGACCAAAAGTTCTTTAGCAATAGAGTTTTGGTTAGAGAGTGAATGTAAATGTCAGCACATGTGAAGAGTCGGTCACAGTGATGAACTGGAAAAAATATGTAGGAAAGCAGATATCAATAGAGACATTAGGAAATCAGGCAAAGTATATAGTGAGTGATAGGATTAGACATATTCAACAGGTTTGAGATTGAATATATAATCTTAGGAAGAAACAAATATGTAGTCACCAATAGGATAGACATTTGAGAGCATTAGGCAACCTGGACATGGGTGTTTTTAGTAATCCATGCACACTTTCTATTTAGGATTTGGTACAAACATAAGTGTGACATTTGCTTTTTTTGTGTCCAGAATATTACACTGATAAAATATATATGTAGATCAGATGACATGAGTATTTCTTCCACCATTTCTAGGAGCAATATATTGAAGACATATAAATTAGTATTGGGGGTACAAATAGGTGCACCCTTTTTCTATGAATATAGAGATAATGCATGACTAAACCATACTGTGAATAAATAGTATCACTGTTTTCAACTTTAAATAATGGATTGAATTGATATCTGAAAATATACAGGAAATTTTATATTTATGTACATACATTCATTCAAACCAGTTATATATCTATTGGTAATATTAGGGTTATAGTTTATCATGAAGTGTGTGTGAGTTTTGCTTCAAAATTGATTATGGAAATCGAAAATAATGTGTTTGGAAAGAAGTCTAATGAAAAGACCAATCAAGACACCTGGAGAAATACATGTGTTCAAAAGCAGGAATTGATTGTAAGTGAAACAAATGCCCATAAATTTGTGAATTTGTGGATGAAATATATATCCTATGATGTCCATTATATGAAGAAATATTAAGTACCAGTGTTGAATAAAATTGAACGTCAAAATACACACCTTGTCCCATCGGAATCTACTTGCATTGATGTTAAACTGGGTCAGTTACTGTAGAAATATTAGTTTTTGTATGCACCATTCATTCAACTTAGTGTTCAGTACTAGGATACAAATATGTTTTTCAGGTGGATGGATATTTCTGAGAATAATCTTGTGAAAATTTGATTATAAATCCAAGTCCATGAACATGAATGAATTTAGGGAATTTAAATAAGACACATATATTTCATAGTTTGAAAAATCTGGAGAGTGTGTATTTGTATATATATACACATATTTATATATACACAAAACACACACAGAGACATTAAAAAGTAGTAATATATATGCCAATCAAAATTCATCAATAAATATATATTATCCACAGATGACAAAACATATATTTTACTGAACATGGATTTATGTATATTGTTGTTCTACCAGGGGACTCAACCATAGGTTGAATTTTCGTTTCCAACAGCGTTTAAGAGGAGTGATCTTTTTTCAGAATTTGTATCGGCCAAGTCAGCCACCTCACAAAAATGTACCTGTGATACCAGGTAGGATTCTATAAGTGCATGTAAAAATACATGTGATGAATAGGATACAGAGAAAGGGATACAGGAATTCACATATTTGTTAATTTTAAAAACACATGAAGAATTATTTCAATTGAAAATTTACTAGATTTATAACACCTATCGTTTATCATGCAAAAGGCAAGTCCAACTATACACCATGCCTCCACTGAACTTCTTGTATTTCTATTCTGTTTGCATTATTTTTCTCCATCATCTTAGGATTAGTTGTCAGACTCTAGTAAGGTATGTGAATATTTCTCAGAATAATCTTGTGAAAAGATTATTATAAATCCACATTCATGAATATGAAAAATTTAGGAAGTGTAAAATAAGACACATATATTTCATATTTTGAATAATCTGGAGAGTGTGTGTGTGCGTGTGTGTGTGTGTGTATATATATATATATATATATATATATATACACACACACTCATGCACACACACACACACACACACACACACATATACACAGACATTAAAAAGTAGCACTATATGTCAATTGAAAATCACCAAGTAATATATATCATGCACAGATTCAAATAAATTCATTTTACTGAACATGGATTTATGTATAATGTTGTTCAACTAGGAAGCTCACACATAGGTTGAATTTTCAATTCCAACAGCGTTTAGGAGGAGTGATCCCTTGTCAGAATTTGTATCTGCCAATTCAGCCACCACACAAGAATGAACGTGTGGTAACAGGTAGGATTCTATATGTGCATATAAAAATACAGATCCTGAATAGGCATTAAAAACATATGGAGAACTATTTCCAAAAAAATTGACTGGATTTATAACTCCTACCCTATATTATGCAAAAGGCAAGTCCAACTATACAACATGCCACCTCTGAACTGCTTGTAGTTCTATTCTTTTTGGGTTATTTTTCTCCAACACTTTAGGATTAATATTCAGAATCTAGTAGAGTATGTGTTAATGTCAGGGATTCAGTATTTTGAATGGAAAATTGGAAAATTTATCCAATGTGTATGCAAATATGTGCTACACAAAAATCTTCCCACTTTCATCCAGAACAATGCCTTGACACTACCTTCACCCCAAGTAAGACACAATTAGAGGAGAAGTGTTAGAAAATCTGTGAATACTTATCTGGAATGGAATATGATAAGGAGTTCCCAACCATGGACATGGTAGAGGAGTTTCCAAAAGTAAGGGACAGGGTAAACACTCCACAATAATGGAGCTCTGCTGGCCTAATGACTTCTTGAGAAACTGCCTCTGAGTTTGGGCACTTGAAATATATGTTGTTGTCAGGAGCTTTTGCTTTTTTTCTAGTGAGATGATCAAAGCTGGGTCAGCATCTATGTGACCTGGAGGACATAAATTGTAATATTCCAATGAACATGAGGGAAGAGTGCTGGATTCTCTTTTTGTGGGTATACTGTGGCCACTGGTGGCTAAGTGTCTCCCTGTGTGGACTGTATAGTCATTTATTGCTCTTCCACTCTCCATTGTGTTTCTTGCTCCTGCACTGGGAGTTTGGTATCTGCTTCACCAAATACATGGAGCTCAACTGGGACACAGTGCTGGTGGGAGTTATGTCACGTGTGGTGGGTCAGGTTCTGCAGGAGAATGCACCAACCAGGTTTCTAACCCACATAGTTTACCCCCTTGAACATAGCAAGCTGATTCTGAACATTGCCTTGAAACCTCTCCATATATCAAGATGCCTTTAAATAGAAATTTATGCTGGCTGCACCATGTCAGTCCCAAGCAATTTGGAATCCAATGGTAGATCCTCATTCCCCTACCACAGATGTTTTATCACACATATGCGCACCACTTCTCTAGGCCCACTACTCAGCAGGATCCAACCTATAGGCTTCTCTGTTCTACACCATTTTCAGGAAACCCAGTCAATCAAGGCACTCTCTGGTATACTCATGATCAGCAACAGGACACCCAAAGTTTCTCCAGTGCCACCAGGTCATTGAAATTTCAAAAATTTAATGGTATTTATATAGCCATTTTTCAAGGATGAAATTGGAGGCACTGTGGATGTCAATTCATTTAGGAACCCTTAAATGGTGAGAAAGCTCATTTCAATGAAAGATCTGGAGAACTCTCACAGGCAAGGGTTCCCAAAGAGTGGCCAAAATGTCATATGAAGCCAGGCCCATTGAGGTCTACATGTGAGGTCCATGTGTGTTTTGACTCTCAATTATGGTTGCCAACTCTTTCAGAATAAAATCATGTGATATCCTGGCTGAGATTTCCAGTCTCTGTGGAAAGCGACCCTGATAGCATTTTCCAAGGGCAATTCTCATGCGAGGCCTCCTAAAATCCCAACACAATTCATGGCAACACTTCTCTGAGGTCCGTTCCAGCACTCAGTCTCTAAGGGGAATCACACCAGTGTTCAGGCCCAAGAGGACCCAGGCATCTCTTCCAACCGCCACACAAATGACCGCAATTAAATCAAAACACTCCAACATGGGCCTCATATTCTTCCATATAGACACTCATCATAACCTCTGGCTGAAAGTTTCCATAAGGGGTGCAGCCCAAGACAGTGTCCAAAATAAGCTCTTTTGCCCCTCATTTGCCTAACATCAGGGTGTACTGTACACCCTTCCTTTGAACCAGGAATGATCAAATAGCCCTGCCGTTAATACTGCCCTGCTTCTCCAATTTGAGGCCTACTGACTGTCAGGTATTGATTCTTTCTGTGATTTGGAGTCATGACAAAACCCAAGCCCCTATGGACTATCCACTGTAGGGCTTTGAAGAACTCTTTTGACCCAAAGGATCCCTATTCTCACTTGATGGAAGTCAGGAACTGAAAAGTTCGGACGAACGTCTTAGGAAAAGACCACCAAGAGACTGTCTCATGCCACCGCAAAAGGGTTTATTGTGGGTCCAGCATGCTGGGGCTCAGAGCTCACTTCAGAGGAGCAAAGAACAAAGAGCCCCAGAACAACTTGAGCAGAGTTTATATACATTCTATGGAGAGGGCAGGGTTTTTACATACATCATAGCCTCTTTTAGAAAATCATCTTATACCCCAGCAAAATCAAATAACAACTCTAAAACATGATTAGCACATTCATTGGTGGGAACAGGTCGTGCAGTGGGTGATTGGTCAGCCCTGAGAAGGGGTTAACATTTAAACTGATTGGTTGAATCCCTGAGATGTATACGTGCAGATCTGCATGGTTTCTGGGAAGGGGTGTTAAGTATCTAGCTGGTCAGGGAAGATTTCAACACACATCTAATAGGAAGATCTGGGAATTGTCTTAAGTGCCACAGGAATTTCAGGTTCTGAGTGGAGCTTGAAAGCTTTACAAAACCTGGTTCTTTACATTTCAATTTCAATATAATTTATTCTTTCATTTCCCACTCCTTTTTCTGACTACTTTTAATCTTAAAAGTAATGTTTCATAATTATTCTGGCATCTCAAATTCTATTTCTGCCTGTGGAGCATATTTCTGTCTGATTAGCATGAGTTTTACCTACCCAATCTGAGCCTGGAATAAGGAAACTATGCGGTTAAGCAAACAAGGTCCCACAGTTAGCAACACCTTAAGGATGATCAGGGGTCAAGCTAAGTCTGATAGGAGTGTAGTTAACCAGGGGGACTGGGTAAACCATGACTCAAACCACCCTTGTTGAATCTCCCTTTCTCTCTGGCGCTATTCAAGTTATTTTCTTAATTTACTCATGGATTATTTTGCAACTCCAGTAGGGTCAGCATAAAAACAACAGTATTCTCTCAGTGCCGCACAGAGACCCCCTCCCTCATGAAGAGGAAATCTAGTCCTCCCCTGTTCTGTAAAACAAATGCAGAGAGAGAGAAAGGTTAAGGATTCCTGCAGCACTGTGATAGAGGTTTCTAACGTCTTCAAGTCTTCATCTATTGATGTTTCTAATTGGGCCAATTGTTGTGACCCACGGATCATAGCAGCTGTTCCCATACAAACTCCTGCAGGACCTCCTATCCCCAATAGGATGGCTAGAGTAAGGGACAATGGCTCCCGGTGAAATTGGGTTGTTTGTCCCCCAAGTAGACCTTCGAATGATTCTGCATCATGATAGAGCACCCTGGGGAGTATCTGCACCATTACACAATAATTTACAGAGCTGTCAAATACCTGGGCTGAAAAGCAATGAGTTCTTACTGTGTGGAGTTCAGTACCATAAACATTCCTTTAATTAGTTCCCAGGGGGTGGAGTCAGCTGTACTCTGGACTGGGGAAGTAGGCAAAGATGGAAACCGGGAATTATGAGATGGTAGAGGGGTTCTGGTAGATCTAGGCATGGGAGGTATAGGAGGCTTAATTCCTGGCTTGAGGGGATTGGGCCCTATTGCTGTGGGATTTTCTTTCTTTTTAAGCTGGAGGGTGAACCAGAGACCAAAGTCATAACCGGGGCCATAAATATAGAATTGCATTCCCCACGTATTTCTCATAGGCCATTTTGTTCTGAGGTAGCCCCTTCCTTTGGAAGTGAAAGTTATATTGAGGGGGTAACATAGACTATTCTTTCCACAGCGAGTTTTTGACACCACTTGGCTAGCGGCACATTTCTTGGGATCAATCCAGGTGTCATTTCATCCTACCCAAATCTTGCTGTCTGGGGAGTTTGGGTTCCACCATGCAGCTTCCGTTTGTTCACAACCCCAAGATCTAAAATAAAAGTTACTGGGTCCTCCACAGGTTTGGGCCTGTTTGCGACTTTGGAAATCTGCTGGGCACACATAATAGTCTTGACTGGCTAGTTTACACATGAGCTTGGGGAGATGACATCCATAATTCATGGGGTAAAGTGGTCTATGTTGCCCTGGTTTGCATTTGAGTGGGATCTGTTTGGGGTCCTCTATGTCAGGGAGATCCCAGTCAGAGAGGCCTATGGGAAGCTGACAAATGTCCGGGGGGAGAGATGGCCACCAATTCCATAAGGGGGCTGTATGTGAAATACACCACCCTACTTGCCCAGTAGGATTTATAACTTGCCATCGTTGCTGAACAGGCTGATGGGGATTAGGACTGCTGATGGTCAGGGGAAGAATCCATAGCCCTACACACACGACGGACACGCAACTTGAGATGGTTACCAGTCTATTTCAGTTTCCAGCCGGAGTCTGTACAGGGTGCAGGCATGAGATGGGTGGTATGGATCTATGAAGTGATCTCATCCACTTTCACCACTGTGGGTGTTATAAGCAGCACCTGGTATGGTCCTTTCCAGCGGGGTTCCAGGGATGACACCTGATGCCATCTCACGTAGATGAACTCTCCCACTTGATATCGATGTGGGGTTCCCTCATCTCCAGGCTGATTAGCAGAGGCCAACTGTTTCCACAGGTATCGCTGGGTGCTGGTTTTGTTCAAGGGCTTTAAGTCTGTCAAGCAAGGGGGTGTGAAAGGAATCATTAAGTCTCCTAGTTGGGGTTAGGTCCCTTACTGAAGGAGGGGCACCATAGAGAATTTCATAAGGGGTGAGGTTACACAAAGAGGAAGACTTGGTATTTCTTGCACAAAACAGTGCATAACTTAGGAACAGAGTCCAATTTTTCATGCCAGTCTCCAAGCTTAATTTCGTTAAGGTCTCTATGATGGTTCTATTCATCCTTTCTACCTGTCCTGAGCTCTGGGGTCTATAAGCACAATGTAACTTCCAATTAATCCCCAGGGTCCTGGCAAATCCCTGTCTTACCTGGGCCATGAATACCGGTCACTTATCCGACCCTATTACCTTAGGCAGGCTGAACCTTGGAAAATGTCTTCTAGGATCTTTTTGACCACCAGCTGAGCCGTTTCTTTCTTCATGGGGAAGGCTTCGACCCATCCTGAAAAAGTATCCACAAAGACTAGGAGACATTTAAGTCCAATCCTTGCTGGCTTTATTTCAGTAAAGCTCACTTCCCATAATTGTCCTGGTCTGATTCCTCATAAGCGCTTCCCTGAAGTAAGCTTCGATGGGTAAGTATTAACTAATTGGCCAACTTGACAAGCTGTAGTCACCTGCGCAGTTATTTCTTTCCTCTGTGAGTCAGTCAATAATAATTCCTTCCTTTGGTCCTTTAAGAGTGCCTATAACTTCTTAGAGTCTAAGTGGGTGAGCTGGTGTATGTCTTTGAGATAAAGGTGGGCTTTTGAAAATTGTGTACTTGGCTCTGTAGGTTCCCAGAGTTCTGTATCTGTCTCCTCAGATGATAAGTTGCCTGAATGTTCCGGTGCGGCCAAGTCTCCTGATTGTTGTTCCCCCTGGTGTGGAAAAAGTGAACAGAGGCACTCCGTTTAGGGCTGCCAATTAGCTTCCTCATCTGCCCTTCTGTTTCCAACCGCCACGGGGTCGTTTCCCTTCTGGTACCCTGGACAGTGCACTATGCCTAGGTCCGTAGGGCCCTGCACTGCTGAGAGAAGGTGGAGGATCATATCTTTGTTCTTTATTTCTTTATTTCTTTCCCAGCGGAGGTTAATAGCTGCCTTTGCTGGTAAATAGCCCCGTGCACATTTGCAGTGGCAAATGCATAGCGGCTATCAGTGTATATGGTGGCCCTTTTGCCTGTTGCTAGTACCAATGCTTTTGTAAGGGCAATCAGTTCTGCCTTTTGGACTGATGTCTCTTCTGTGAGACCAGAGAAACAGATGACATTAGTTTTGCTAACTACTGCTGCTCCAGCCCACCACGTACCATCTTGGAGGAAGCTGCTCTCGTTCGTAAACCATACGACTTCAGGGTGAGGCAGTGGCTGGATCCTTAAAGTCTCGTCCTATACTGGTTTCTCTGCCTCTTTTTGGGGCACTCTTTGTCCAAGTTTTCTTTTTCTTTACAGTAGGCACATTGATCTGAGGCCAGGGGCAGCCTTGGGCATGGGCCCATGTATCCCTTCATGTCTCCGTGCTTTTTAACTTCTGGTCTATTTGCTGCTCTGACCAAAACCTTAGCCAATGATTTAGTCTGCCTTTTGCTCCTTTCATCCTCCTTTTGTTCCCTTTCCTTCTCTCTCATCTGTTCCCATTCCTCCTCAGTTTCTCTCTTATAATATACTTTCTCAGTTTCTCTGACTAAATCTCTTAAGGTCATATCTTGTAATCCATCTAGACGTTGTAACTTTCTCTTAATATCTAGGGCAGCTTGCTGGATAAAGGCCATTGCAACAGAGGTTTTTTTGTCCTCTGCCTTAGGATCAAAAGGAGTATATTTTCTATTTGCTTCCATAATTCTCTCCAGAATCATAGAGGGAGACTCATTAGGACCTTGGATTATCTCTCTTACCATGGCCAAATTAGTCGGCCCTCTATCGGCCACTCGGAGTCCCGCTATTAGAGCCCGGTGATAAGTGGACAAATGCTACCAACCTTCAAAGGTGTTGGGGTCCCAGTTTTGTCGGTTCATGGGCCCATAAGGACGAAGAGGGAGCATCACAGTGGCTTCTGAGTTTTCTATTTTCCGTAGCTGGCGGGTTTCTTCAGTTGGCCCAGCTTCCACCAGAAAAGGAGGGGCTGCTGCTGCTGCGGAGAAGTCCCTTGGAGGGCTTGGGTCTGGCCCAATTGCCTCTAGTGGCGGAGAGGCTGAGTCAGTGGTGGGAGAATCATCTGGAATGTGTTGGCGGTTGGGGAGCGAGGGTAGAGGATAAGGAGGGGGAGGATTGTCCAATCTTGTGACTCAGGAAGAATGGGGGGAAGATGGGGAGGGAATGGAAGGTTTGAATGATAGGATCCTGGGGAAGGGGTATATGGCTGTTGATCTGGGTGGCCACGTGGTCCCGGCTGAAAGACAATATCTCTGACTTTTCGGATTAGAGGGAAGTAGAAGGATCCTTCTGCGGGCCACCCGACTTTGAGGATGGGCCATTCTGAAGCACAGAGAGTCTGCCAGGTCTGACATTTAACTGAAAAATAATGATTGTGGGCCCTTGAGCGGACATCAGTCCAATGATCAAGGGTCAGCGACAGAAGCAAGAAAGTGCTTTGTCCCATAATGGGAGTTACTCAAAAAGAGACAGTGAAGACACAAACGCAACACAGACAAAGACAAACAGTAAACGTTTAACATGGGTCCAAGACAAATATTAGAACTCAGTAACTGGCAAAACCTGATGGGTTAGACAATAAAGACAGACAGTAAACTCAACATGAGTTCGGGACAATGAACAAAACTGTGTAGCCAGCAAAACCTGATGGGCTGGCAAACCGAATCCTGAAGCAAAATATAACCGAGTTGAGGAAACTAATATTCCTTGATTTCCCTCATCCTCTGGAGTGTCCCCCAGGGACGTGGCCAGTAGCTCTGTGACACGTCTGCCAGCCACCGTCAGAGAGAGCTAATGCTCTTCACCGACAGCCACTTTGCCAAGGCCTCACCTGAAACCCGAAACCAGAAAGAGGCGCCTTTCTTACCCTGAGAGGAGTCCCTTGGGGTCTTTCGTCCGCTGCGCTGGATATCTCACCTGGGGCCTCCAGATGAAAAGGTGGGGCGAACATCGGAGGAAAAGACCACCAACAGGCTTTCTCATGCAACACCAAAGGGTTTATTGGGGGTATAGCGTGCTGGAGCTCAGGGCTCACTTCAGAGGAGCAAAGAACAAAGAGCCCTAAGAACCAATCGAGCGGAGTTTATATACATTCTTTAGAGAGGGTAGGGACTTTACACACATCATAGCCTCCTTTAGCAAATCATCATATTCCACGGGAAAATCAAATAACAACTCTAAAACATGATTAGCACATTCATTGGCGGGAACAGGTTGGGCAGGGGGTGATTGGTCAGCCCTAAGAAGGGGTATACATTTAACTTGATTGGTGGATGCACTGTGATGTATACGTGGTGGGCTGCATGGTTTCTGGGGAGGGGCTGTTAAGTAACTAGGTCCTCAGGGAAGATTTCAACACACATCTAATGTGCAAATCCGGGAATTGTCTTAACTGCCACAGGAATTTCAGGTGCTGAGTGCAGCTTGGAAACTTTACAAAACCTGGTTCTTTACATTTCAATTTCAATTTCTTTTATTCTTTCAGAACCTTACAGAGGAAGGCGAGAGAGTTCATCGACAATTACTGCTATTTTGGCTATATTGGTTTTGGATGCACACATGGGATCTTTCTTTAGATCCATCTGGTGCTGATAATCTAAGCCATAGCCTCAAACAGGGCCAAGAGGCTGATTAAAACATATCCATTTCCAAAGCAATTACTACTCTGAAGTCAGTTACAGAACTCAGTCTCTTAGGAGAATCACGCCAGTGTTAAAGCCCAGGTGAACACAGTCATCTCATCCAAAAGCCACACAAGTTACCACAATTAAAATCAAAACAATCCCACATGGCCCTCATCTACTTCCATATAGTCACTCATCATAACCTCTGGCTGGAGGTTTCCTTAAATGGCACAGCCCAATAGAGTGTCCATAATAAGCTCCCTTCCCCTCATTTGCCTAAATTCAGGGTGGCCTGGACACCCTTCCTGTGAACCAGGATTGATCACATAGTTCTGCCATTAATACTGCTCTGTTTCTGCAATTTGAGGCCTACTGACTGTCAGGTATAGATTCCTTATGTGATTTGGAGTCATTATTAAACCCGAGCACCTTTGCAGGGATTGGAAGAACTCATTTGACCCAAAAAATCCCAATACTCCCTTGATGGAGGTCAAGAACCAAACAGAGGAAGGCAAGAGACTTCATCCACAATGACTGATTTTTTGCCATTTTGGTTTTGGATGCACACATTGGATCTTTCTTTAGATCCATCCGATGCTGATAATCTAAGCCACAGCCTCACACAGGGCCAAGAGGCTGATTCAGAGACATTCCTTTCCAAAGTAATTAAGCAAAGAGCCACAGGTGATGCCCATTCATTTCCATTTTAAAACTGTTTTCTTCAGGCTTCACAAAGGGTGGCCTGAGGCAAAGACCTTCCTGACATTCAGGGCAACAGAACAATAGGTAAGCAAAAGGGCCAAAGCAGGGTTTCTCCACTGAGACTTTCCTGGTCACACTGATATCTGAGTTTTCTGAGATGCTTGCCATTCCCTTCAGCTATGGATTACATGGCCATGTCACAGAGTTTGGAGGTGGTACATATTTTGGACACAAAACCATGAGCCTATTCTGGAGAGTGGCCAGAATTCAGGAAGAAAACAGGAACTTAGTAAGACAGTACATGTTGTCCATCGATAAGGCAACCTGCAATCCATTCCTAAAATGGGTAGGATGAATGCTGGGAAGCTTTCTACTAGACAGGACACATCCATTGATTCATTCTCTTTTCTAATGTCTACAACCACGGACACAGTGGGATACACAGACATAGAAACACTCGCCTTGTCAAAAGACTTTCTAGAAACATTCCACTCCAAACCAAGCAAGCCGTCTTCCCTACCTATTCTCAGAATATAAGACAAAACCACAAACTCACACCCACACTGAAAAAGGCACCTCCTTCCCCAAAGTAAGTCTGTGACTATCCAGAGTGTCCTCTGAATGGTGGGCTATACTATGTTCCCCAGAAATGGCCTGTCCTTTCTCAGATCTGGTCTCCTTGGCCAACTCTGTGAAATATCAGGAGCCCGCGGTGAGCCACTTCTTGCTTTCTCTGGAAAGGCCAGTCTTCAAACTTTCCTGGCATTTGGCCATCCTCACATCAGTAGGTACCAAGAAAGACTGACTCTGTCCTTGGTAAATTTAAACAAGTGATCCCACTGTACTGGGAATTGGACTGGTTCTGGATGCCTGACTTCCTGGATCCCAAGTTCACAGAGTTCCATCACCAAGGAAGTGAGGTGAGGTCACTTCCTTCAGGAACTGAATGAGGTGACTGCCTTAGCAACCACTTTTTCCAAACAGTTGCTTCCATACTTCCTCTGACACTTTCACAAGTTAGATAGGTATCTCAACCATAGGAACCCAGGAACAGCTCTCCACAAAGGCCTTGGTTGGTCCATCTTTTCTACATTAAGGAGAGAGGGTGAATGAGACACAACCCTTCATCCTTACCAGGTTGTTTTCTATGGAATATGACTTTTGCTCTCTCACGTCCTTCATAGTTGCCTACATGTTCTCCAGGTATCATTTCTGCATGGACCTTTGAGGTTTTCATCAGGTGGAAGATCCACTACATTCCTGTATTGTAAGACCAACTCTGTCCCTGCTGTACTGTAATGTTAGATTGAGGGAACAGTGTATGGTTAGGGTTAATAACATGTGTGATTTGGGTTAGGAATCATTCTGCTGGATGAATAATGGTATTGGGAACCTGCGATATGTATGAGAATATATAGGTGAAATATATGTATGAAAACAGAAATCTAGGTAAGATTTGAAGCCCAAAAGAGCATTGGGCCCTTGATTGGAATACTTAGCTTTGAATTAGGTTGTGCACAGATGTGTCAGATTAATCTATATACAATGGCATAGGACCTTGTACCTTCGATGATTGAATGTCGAAGAGAACATCCAGTCAAAAAGGAATAGTCGGAAGTGAAAGGTTAATAAAATAGGTATTTGTCACTTCCTGGGAAGAATTTTGTGTTTATTCCGAGCATAATGTAGTTGTAAAAAAAAATGATTAAATTAAAAAGACACCTTGAAGAGCGTCAATGAGAGAGTGAGAGGACCAAAAAAAGTGGTTTGAGTCTTGGTTCACCTAGTCCCCCTGTTTGACTACTTTTTTATCAACCCTGGCCTGTCCGATAATAATCTCCATATTATTGCTAACTATAAAACCCTGTTTGCTCAACCGTGTAATTTCTTTTCTCTAAGCTCAAATTGGACAAGTTAAACTTATGGTAATACCCCACTAGCAGACATAGAATGTGACACCCCCCAATGATCACTTTTATGATTAAAAGTAGCTAGAAGAAGAAGTGGGGAATGAAAGATTAATAAAATATGTACTTGTCACTTTTTTTTCTGTATGCTTAACAAAACACTCTTGAAATCTTGAGAACTGTTTGCTAATCTTGTTCCCAGAATGTCCTGTCCCCAAATGCCAAACTGCAGAATGTACTCCCTCACCCGGTTGAATGCAAACCGCCCACTCTCCCTCACCCATCAATAAACTTCGCTCCCTGCCCTCCCCAAAGAAAGTATATAAGCTCTGCTTAAGCTCTTCTCAGGGCTCTCTGCTCTATTCAAGTGAGCTCGGACCCCCTGCATGATGACCCCCTATAAACCCTTTGCTGTTGCATGAGATAGTCTTTTGGTGGTCTCTTCCTCCGAAGCTCGCCCAATGTTTACTTTGATGATTGGTTGTAGAAAAGAACATTCAGTCAAAAAGGGATAGTCGGTAGGATTAGGAAGATAGTTGTTAGGTTTAGGAAGAAGAGTGAGTATAGGTTTTGGAAAAAAAATATTCTTTAGCAATAGGGTTTTGTTTAGAGTGTGAATGTAAATGTTAGCCCATGTGAAGAGTCAGTCAAAATAGTGAACCGGAGAAAATATGTAGGAAAACAGATATCAATAGAGATATTACGAAATAAGGCAAAGTATAAAGTGGGTGATAGGATTAGACATTTTCAATAGGGTTGAATTTGAATATATGATCTTAGGAGAAACCAATATGTAGTCACTAATTGGATTGATATTTGAGAGCATTAGGCAACCTGGACATGGCTGTGTTTAGTAATCCATGTTCATTTTCAATTTAGGCTTTGGTACAATAATAAGTGTGAACCTTGCATTTTGTGTCCAGAATATTACTGTGATAAAATGTATATGTAGATCAGGTGACATGAGTAATTTTTCCATCATTTCTGGGAGCAATATTTTGAAGATTAATAAGTTAGTATTGGGGGTACAAAGACGTGTACCTTGTGTCTATGAATATAGAGCTAATGCATGAATAGACCATACTGTTAATAAATAATATAACTGGTTCCACTTTATATAATGCATTGGATTCGTATCTTAAAATATATAAGAAATCTTATATTGATATACATACATTCATTCCAACTAGTTATACATCTAATGGTAAAATTAAGGTTATGGTTTATCATGAAAAGTGTGTGAGTTTTGCTTCAAAAGTGATTATGGAAATCAAAAATAATGTGTTTGGAAAGAAGTCTCATGAAAAGACCAGTCAAGAACCATGAAAAAATACATGTGTTCTGAAGCAGGAAGTGATTGAAAGTGAAACAAATGCCTCTAAATTCGCGAACTTGTGGATGAAATATATATCCTATTATGTGCATAAACTGAAGAAATAGTAATGTACCAGTTTTGAATAAAAATGAACGTCAAAATACACATCATGTCCCATAGGAATCAATTTGCATTGATGTTAACCTGGGTCAGTTACTGTATTAATTTTAGGATTTGTAGGCACCATTCACTGAAGATAGTTTTCAGTACTAGGAAACAAATACGTATTTCAGGTGGATGAATATTTCTGACGATAATCTTGTGAAAAGTTGATTATAAATTCACATATATGAATATGAATGAATTTAGGAAATGTACAATAAGACACATGTATTTCATATTTTGAAAAATCTGGAAAGTTTGTATATATATATATATATATATATATATATATATATATACACACACACATGCACACAGACATTAAAAAGTAGCAATATATATGCCAATTGAAATTCACCATGAAATATATATCATCCACAGTTTCAAAAATATTCATTTTACTGAACATGGATTTATGTATAATGTTGTTAAACTAGGAAGCTCACCGAGAGTTCGAATTTTAACTTCCAACAGCATTTAGGAGAAGTGATCTCTTCTCACAATGTGTATCTGCCAAGTCAACCACTTCACAAGAATGTATGTGTTGTACCTTGTTGTAGTAAGCCATTGTTGTAAATTGTGGCCGCCATTAGAAGATGGCGCCGGCTTCCACTGTGGCCTGTGATAAATCAAATTCCTTTGTGGAGAGTTGGCACGCTATCTCTTGCCACCCTATAAGAAAGACCCACGCGGCGGCTTAAGATTGGTACGTGGGAGGCTTTATTAGGCTGTGCTTGGGCCCTCGAAGAGAAGAAGGAAGAAAGGGAGTCACTAAAAGATACTTAAATCAAGGCCTGAATAAACTGCTGAAAGAAGATTCCTGAGTTGCGTCTTCCTTGCGGGCAAGGGGTCGCGACAAGTGGTGCCGAGACCCGGGAACCAGAACTTTCAGCAGTCAGGGGTGGTGCACCAATTAGTCCCAGGTAAGGTGGGACCCGCAGGTAAAGCGGAAGATCAGTCCTAGATAAATAGGACCCGCATCAAAGCAGAGATTAGTCCCAGGTTAATTGGGACCCGCATCAAAGCGGAGATTAGTCCCAGATTAATTGGGACCCCTGTCAAAGCGGCAGCTCCTCTGTAAAGCCAGAGAGAGCATTAAATCTTATTGCAGCTGCACTGTGTACTTTTGCTCTTACTTTCACTCTTGTTTGTTGTGTGTCTTTTGTTGTGTCATAGGTGCCGTATCTTCAAGTCCGCTTCTCCTGGCCCTAGATAACCTGTTACGTTCCAAGGGCCTAAAAGTGAAACGTAGTACTTTACAGAGATTTTTACAGAAGACAGATATTGCTGCATCGTGGTTTCCGTTCTGGGGCAGCTTTACTCTGCCTAGCTGGGATAAGTTAGGCACAGATCTTGACTTTGCTTCTGAGCAAGGCATATTAGAGGGTGGGGTGATACCCCTTTGGAGGATGATTTGTAGTTGCCTCGCAGATAGCAGATGTCAGGAAGCACTTACTAAAGGACAAGAAGTTTTAGAGCAATTACATGAAGAAAGATCAGAAATGGCAGTCAGTGAGGTATTTCAGGAGGGTGGGAGTGTGCGGAGCGAGAAACAGGGGAGGAAACAATTATCTCCGGCAGGCAGTGACGTATTTCAGGAGGATGGCAGTGTGCGAAGCGAGAAACAGGGGAGGAGGCGATTGTCTCTGGCACGGAGTGAAATATTTCAGGAGGAGAGGAATGTGCAGAGCGAGAAACGGGGGAGGAAATGCTTGTATCCAGATCTCAGTACACTGCGCACACTCCCATGCAAAAGTGGGTCAGAAGAGGAGGAGGATGAACAGGAGGAGCTCGGAAGACTGTCTCGGCAGTTAGGGAGTTTAACTATGGGAGAAGGGAACAAAAATAAACAGGAGCTCAGAAAAAAAATATATATATCCTCCAGACCCGCCGCCGTACGGTGGGGGTATTTCGAGGAGAGTTTTCCATGCCCAAACAGGGGGGCTGTTAACATTTTTACTGATGGTTCCAAGTCTGGAATGGGAGCTTATGTAATTAATGACTCTCCCCCTATCCAACATCAATTTGCTCCTGGAAATCCACAATGGGTAGAACTACAAATTGTTATTGAAGTTTTTAAACAGTATTCTTTTCCTTTTAATCTTATTTCGGACTCCAGTTATGTGGTACAAGCACTAAAAGTCCTGGAGGCCGTGGGAACTATTAGTGATGCCCACAATGTGTCTGTTTACTTTACTCAGCTTCAGCAGCTTATCTCTAACCGCACTGCTTCTTTTTATCCAATGCATATTAGGGCTCACACCTCTCTTCCTGGTCCGTTATCCCAAGGTAATGCCTGTGCGGACTTAGCCACTAGAAGTCAATTAATATGCTTGGCTTCCTCCTTAGAGGGGGCTAAGTTGTTTCACCAAAACTTCCAAGTTAATGCATTAACGCTGCGCAGGCGTTTTTCCATTTCAAGAGCGGATGCTCGGCAGATAGTATTGCAATGTCCCCATTGTGTCACATTTCTTCATCCCCCTAATTATGGAGTAAACCCACGGGGATTAAAGCCATTGGTTGTTTGGCAAATGGATGTGACACATATACCTGACTTTGCTAACCTTAAGTATGTACATGTTTCCATTGATACGTGCTCTGGAATTATCCATGCTTCTGCTTTATCGGGAGAAAAGGCACGTAATGTCATTACTCACTGTTTAGAGGCATGGGCAGCATGGGGTGCACCTGCATCCCTTAAGACTGATAATGGACCTGCTTATACTGGCAGACAATTTACAGCTTTTTGTTCTACCATGGGAGTGCAACTTACTCATGGTTTGCCTTATAATCCTCAAGGACAAGGCATTGTTGAGCGTGCTCATCGCACCTTAAAGGAAACTTTACAAAAACAAAAAGGGGGAATAGGAGCTGAACACACTCCTAAAGAACGCCTGTCCTTAGCTCTCTTTACCATTAATTTTTTGAATTTGGATATTCATGGTCGCTCTGCGGCCGATAGACATGTGTCCCCTCAGCCCTCTGTGATTGGCTATGTTAAGTGGAAGGATGTTCTTACGGGCCAATGGAATGGCCCTGACCCCGTGCTGACATGGGCACGAGGATCTGTATGTGTTTTTCCCCAGGATCGTACGGAACCGTTGTGGGTCCCTGAACGCTTGACAAGAAGAGTCTCGACATCAGCTGACCAGCAACAAGAGATACCACAACAATCCTGTGATGAGGATCTTCATTCTGCTAAGTGCTCTGGCTCTGGTGCTGGTGCCGATGGCACAGGCAACACCAATGCGGTGGTGGGCAGTGGCACGGGCCTGGCCAATGCCGATGCCGGTTCATGGTAATTCTAATGTCCTCTCCACTCTTTTTTCTACCTCATGTGAGATGTCTGCTCCCTGTGCCTCTCCTAGAGGGGACATGGAGAGAATTTTTAATCAATCTCAAGTTAATCTCACAGGAGTTTTTTGTTTCAGCCTTAGAAACGCTAATTGCATTAGCCTTAAGACCAAAAATTTGACTAACTGGGAGGACCCATTGCGGTCCAATCAGGTCTCAGGAAGCATTATCAGTGCTGTATTGAGCAAGGTAGCTTCGGGGAAGCAATCAGGCTCAGAGACCCCTGCAAACAGCAGCTCTGCTCTTAACATAACTACCTTGGCTATTATCTCCGAGGTACTAATCCCAGTGCCTCCTTCTTCTAGTAGTATTTATAATGCCACTCATTTCAAGGCCTCTCCTTACTGTTCCCCTAATCTTGGTTTCCCCCCAACATTTACGCCTTGTCAGGATAATTCTTGGGAGAAACATCAAGTTGCTAAAGGTTTCTCCCTTTCCCCCTCTCTTAAGAGGTATGTTTATAACTTTAACAATAGTGCCAGCTCCTCTACAGGAGTAGGTTGGTCCTGGTTTCAGTGGCTGATTTCCAATGAAAAGGGGGCTTCAGCCGATATTTCTGCATTGGCTCAGTTGCTAGGAGCCAAAAGTTGGCTGGCTAATATTTCTGGTACTGTTAGTAAAGTGAACAAGGTAATAGACTTACATCTGTTTCATTCAACTCTCTGTTGTATAATGCCGCATTGCCTCCTGCAATGGTCTGTGTCCAATCCCCTTTCTTATTCCTTCTGGCTGAGGCCACCTCATCGGAGATGCTGGATTGTTCTCATACTACCTGTCTCTTATCTGAGTGTTGGAATGGTTCCTGGACTGTAGCAGTGGTTATGAAAATTCCAACTTTCGTCCCAATCCCGGTCACTGCGGATCCTGATAGATTCCCTATTGTTGAGCTACTTAGAGTCCGCAGAGATTTTGGAATTACAGCGGCTATAGTGACAGCCGTGGCGATATCTGCTGCTGCAGCGGTTACGGCCGGAATGGCTATGGCCAATCAAGTACAAACTGCTGCCACCATTAATCAAGTTGTCCAACAAACTTCCACCATACTTGAATCCCAAAATACAATTAATCAACATATTTTGTCAGGGATTTTAGCTGCCAACCAAAGAATAGATTTACTCCAAGCTCAGGTAGAAGAATTGGCTGACTTAGTACTTTTGGGTTGTGTTGACCAACGTGCACATTTATGCATAACCTCTGTCAGATTTAATGATTCCAGGAATGCTTCCCGCATCATTGGCGAATATTTGGCTGGAAATTGGTCCATGGAAGCGGAAGACATGATCCAGTCTCAACTAACCCAGATAGCTGTCTTGAATAACACCCGTGTTGATCCCGTGACTTTGGGTCAATTCATTCACCGATTGGATATCTTCTGCTTTTTCCTTTTTTAAACAGTGGGTGGGGGTAGGCATTTTTGGTGCAATGTGTTGCTTTGGTATGTTTCTCTGTTTGTGGTTTCTCTGTCGCCTCAAGGCCCGCAATGCTCACGATAAGGCTATGATCATCCAAGCTCTTGCAGCTTTAGAAAATGGCAATTCACCTCAAGTCTGGCTTGTGCAGCTTAAACAGTAAATCTTTGACATGGTCGTTGCACCCCAAGTTATTATAACATTGCACTGGGATCGGCATGTCTTTCCTCGTTATTCTCTTAGTGTTGGAAAGCCCTTGCACTCTGCCGGTCTTGCTGCCATTGCACGCAGGTGGGTTTCCACACTAATACTTCTCTATCGCCTTAAAGTCCGTGCCTTTCTTTCAGGGTGCTGTCAACTCGTTTGTTGTTGTGTACAGCCACAATACAGCCTCAGCTGTCCCCCTTCGTCCACCTTCATCACGATGCAGGATGCGAGGCAAAGCACTGCACTTGAGTGATCCTTCAACGGACCTCAAGGAAAGCATGTCCTATTGCATGCGGGTTTGACGTCCACACCCCCGCCCTACGAAAAAAGGCGTCGGCTGATATGGGGTCAGGTCTGGGGAAGGCGCCTCCTTAGGACTGAACCATACATTGCAGCCACTTCTGCACAGTAGGATAGGACCTCTACTTTCGCCTGCATTGTTTTATAAATTAGAAGGGGGAACTGTAGTAAGCCATTGTTGTAAATTGTGGCCGCCATTAGAAGATGGCGCCGGCTTCCACTGTGGCCTGTGATAAATCAAATTCCTTTGTGGAGAGTTGGCACGCTATCTCTTGCCACCCTATAAGAAAGACCCACGCGGCGGCTTAAGATTGGTACGTGGGAGGCTTTATTAGGCTGTGCTTGGGCCCTCGAAGAGAAGAAGGAAGAAAGGAAGTCACTAAAAGATACTTAAATCAAGGCCTGAATAAACTGCTGAAAGAAGATTCCTGAGTTGCGTCTTCCTTGCGGGCAAGGGGTCGCGACACCTTGTAGGATTCTATATGTGCATATAAAAATACATGTGCAAATAGGCTACAGAGAAAGGGAGACAGGAATTCACATATTTGTTAACTTTAAAAACACATGGAGAACTATTTCAACAAAAGTTGACTAGATTTATAACTCCTACACTACATAATGCAAAAGGCAAATTCAACTATACACCATGCCTCCTCTGAACTGCTTGTATTTCTATTCTGTTTGCATTATTATTCTCCATCATATTAGGATAAGTAGTCAGAGTCTAGTAGGCTATGGGTTAGTGTCAGGGATTCAGTATTTCGAATGGAAAATTGGAAAAGGTATCCAATGTGTATGTAATTTTGTGCTATGAAAAATCTCCCCACTCTTATCCAGAACAATGCCTTGACATTACCTTTGCCCCAAGTAAGACACAATTACAGGAGAAGAGTTCGAAAATCTGTATATATATATATATATATATATATATATATATATATATATATATATATATATATATATATGGAATGCAATATGCTCAGTTGTTCACAAACTTGGAGGTGGTAGATGAGTTTACAAAAGTAACGAACAGGGTAAACCCTCCACAAAAATGGAGCTTTGCTGGCCTAAAGACTTCTTGAGAAACTGCCTCTGAGGTTGGGAACTTGAAATATATGTTGTTGTTAGGAGCTTAATCTTCATTTGTGGTGAGACAATTAAAGCTGGATCTGCATCTATGTGACCTGAAGGATCTTGTTTCTTATTTTCCAATGAACATGAGACAGCAGTGCTGAATTCTCTCTTTGTAGGTAAACTGTGGCCACTGGGGCTATGTGTCTCCCTGTGAGGACTCTGAAACCATTTGGTCATCCTCCAATTTTCGTGGTGTTTCTTGCTGCTGCACTGGGAGTTTGGTATTTGCTTCGTGAAATACAAAGATTTCAACTGGGACACAGTGCTAGAGGGAGTTCTGTCATGTGTGGTGTGTCAGGGTCTGCAAGAGAATGCACCAACCACGCCTCTATCTCACATAGCTTGCCCCCTTGACCATAGCAACCTGATTCTGAACATTGCCCTGAAAACTCTCCATATAACAAGATGCATTAACATATAAGGGTTTGCTGGCTACACTATGTCAGTCACAAGCTATTTGGAAGCCAATGGCAGGTCCACATGACTCCACCACAGATGTTTTATCACACACCTGCACACCACTACTCTAGGCCCACTACTCAGGAGGCTCCAACTTACTGGCATCACTGTTCTTCAACATTTTCATAAAACCCAGTCAATCAAGGCACTGTATTGTATACTCATGATCAGCAACAGGACATCCAAAGTTTCTCCAGTGCCACCTGGTCATGGGAATTTCAAAAATTTGATGGTATTCCTCTAGCCATTTTTCAAGGATGAAGTTGGAGGCACTGTGGGTTTCAATTCATTCAGGAACCACTAAATGGTGAGGAAGTTCATTTCAATGAATTCTCTGGACAACACTCACAGGAAAGGCTTCCCAAAGAGTGGCCAAAAGGTCACATGAAGCCAGGCCCATTGAACTGTACAATGTGAGGTCCATGTGTGTTTTGACTCTCAACTATGGCTGCCATGTTTTTCATAATAAAATCATGTGATATCCTGGCTGAGATTCCCAGTGCTCTGTGGAAAACCAACCTGGGACTAGATTTCAGATTCCAAGCGTGAATCTCATGCGTGGCCTCCTAAAATCCCAACTCAATTCATGGCAATACTACTCTGAGGTCAGTTCCAGAACTCAGTCTATAAGGGGAATCACCCAAGAGTGAAGCCCTGGTGGACCGAGTCATCTATTCCAACTGCCACAAAAATGACCACAATTATAACCAAAACACTCCCACATGGCCCTCATTTTCTTCCATATAGACATCCATCATAACTTCTGGCAAGAGGTTTCCATAAGTGGCGCAGCTCAAGACAGTGTCCAATATAAGCTTCCTTGTCCCTCATTTGCCTAAAGTAAGTGTGGCCTGGACACTCTTCCTGTCAACCAGGAGTGATCAAATAGGCCTGCCATTAATACTGCTCTGCTTCTACTATTTGAGGCCTACTGACTGTCAGGTATAGATTATTTAAGTGTTTTGTAGTCATGAGAAAACACTACCACATCTGCAGGGCTTTGAAGAACTCATTTTACCCAAGGGTCCATAATCACACTTGATGGAGGTCAGGAACCTAACAGAGGAAGGTGAGAGACTTCATCCACAATGACTGATCTTTTTGAATTTTGGTTATGGATGCACACATGGGATCTTTCTTTAGATCCATCAGGTGCTGACAATCTAAACCCCAGCTTCACCGAGAGCCAAGAGGCTGATTCAGACACATCCATTTCCAAAGAAATTAAGCAAAGAGCCACAGGTGATGCCCACTCATTTCCATTTGAATACTGTTTTCTTCAGGCTTCACAAAAAGGTGGCCTGAGCCAAAGACTTTCCTTACATTTAGGGCAACAGAAAAATAGGTAAGCAAATGACCCAAAGCAGGGTTTCTCCACTGAGACTTTCCTGGTCACAATGATATCTGAGTTTTCTGACATGCTCCCCTCCCTTCAGCTCTCCAGTACATGGCCATGTGACAGAGCTTGGAGGTGCCACATAGCTTGGACACAAAACTGTGAGCCTATTCTGGAGAGTGTCCAGAATTCAGGAAGAAAACAGGAACTTAGAAAGATAGTAGGTTTTGCCCATTGATAAGGCTAGCCGCACTCCATTCATAAATTGGCAGTATGAATGCTGGGAAGCTTTCTACTAGACAGAACACATCCATGATGCATTCTTTTTCTAATACCAAGACCACAAACCGAGTGGGATACACAGTAATAGAAACACTCACCTTGTCAGAGGACATACTAGATAAAGTCCTCTCCAAACCAAACAAGTCGCCTTTCCTACATATTCTCAAACTCACACCCACACTCAAAAAGGCACCACCTTCCCCAAAGTAGGTCTGTGACTATCCGGAGTGTCCTATGATGGGTGGGATATACTATATTTCCACGAAATGCACTGTGCTGTCTCAGTTCTGGTCTCCTTGGCCAACTCTGTGAAGTTGTCAGAAGTCACTGGTGATCCACTACCTGCTTTCTCAGGAAAGGCCCCTCTTCTTAGCTTTCCTGGCATTTGGCCATCCTCACATAACTAGGAACCAAGAAAGACTGACTCTGTCCTTGGTTTACCCAAACAAGTGAGACCACTGGAACTGGGATTGGAACTGGCTGTGGTCTCCTGGCTTCCTGAATCCCAAGTTTAGAGAGTTCCATTACCAAGGAAGTTATGTGAGGTAACTTCCTTCAGGAAGTGAATGAAGTCACTGCCTTGGCAAACACTTTGTCCTAACAGTTGCTTCCAAGGGTCCCATGAGATGGAGGGTGCACCTACTTCCTGTGACATTTTCACAAGTTAGAATGATATATCAACCATAGGCACCTGGGAACAGCTCTCCACACAGGCTTGGTTTGGTCCATCTTCTCTACATTAAGAAGAGAGAGGCTGATTCAGACACATCCCTTCACCCTGACCAGGTTGTTTACGATGGAAGTTGACTTTTCCTCCCTCAGGTCCTTCATTGCTGCCTACATCTTCTCCATGGATTATTTCTGTATTGACCTTTGAGGTTCTCAGCAGGTGAAAGATCCCCTACACTCCTGATTGTAAGACCAACTCTGTCCTGCTTTTCTGTAAAGTTAGATTGAGGGAACAGTGTATGGTTAGGGTAATAACAGGTTCGATTTGGGTTAGGAATCATTCTGCATGATGAATAATGGCAATGGGAACCTGTGATATTTACAAGAATATATAGGTGAAATATAAGTATGAATACAGAAGTCTAGGTAAGATTTGAAGCCCAGAAGAGCATTGGGTCCATGATTGGGATACTTAGCTTTGAAATACCTTCTGCACAGATGTCTCAGATAAATCAATAAAAAATGGCATAGGACCTTGTAAATTGGATGATCAAATGTAGAAGAAAACATCCACTTAAAAAGGGTAGTTGGTAGGATTGGAAAGATAGTCAGTAGGTTTAGGAAGAAGAGTGAGTATAGGATTTGCTCCAAAAGTTCTTTAGCAATAGGGTTTCTGGTAGAGAATGAATGTAAATGTCAGCACATGTGATGAGTCAGTTACAATGATTAACTGGGGAAAATATATAGGGAAGCAGATATCAATAGAGACAGGAAGAAATCAAGCAAAGTATAAATTGAGTGATAGGATTAGACATTTTCAGCATGGTAGATGTTGAATATACAATCTTAGAAAGAAACAAATTTTTAGCAACAATAGGATTGACATTTGAGAGCATTAGGCAATCTGGACTTGGATGTCTTTAGTAATCCATGCTCACTTTCCATTTAGGCTTTGGTACAATCATAAGTGTGAACTTTGCATTTTGTGTCCAGAATATTACTGTGATAAAGTGTATATGTAGATCAGGTGACATGAGTATTTCTTCCACCAATTATGTGGTCAATATTTTGAAGATGTATAAATTAGTATTGGGTGTACAAATAGGTCTACACTGTGTCTACAAATATTGATAAAATGAATGAATAGACAATACTGTGAATAAATAATATAACTGGTTCCAACTTTAAATTATGGATTGAATTGATATCTTAAAATATACAGGAAATCTTATATTGATATACATACATTCATTACAACCATTTATAGATCTAATGGTAATATTAGGGTTATGATTTGTCATGAAGAGTGTGTGAGATTTGCTTCAACATGATTATTGAAATCTAAAATGAAAAGTATTCTCATGAAAAGACCAGTCAAAAAACATGGAGGAATACATGTGTACTGAAGCAGGAAGTGATAGAAAGTGAAACAAATGCCTATAAATTTGCAAACTTGTGAATGAAATATTTATCCTATGATGTGCATAAACTGAAGAAATTGTCATGTAACATTGTTGAATAAAAATGAACGTCATAATACACATCATGTACCATAGTAATCTACTTGCATTGATGTTAAAGTGGGTCAGTTACTGTAGAAAAATTAGGACTTCTATGCACCATTCACTGAATTTAGATTTCAGTACTAGGAAACAATATGTATTTGAGGTGGATGAATATTTCTGAGAATAATTTTGTGAACATTTGATTATAAATCTACATACATGAATATGAATGCATTTAGGGATTGTATAATAAGACACATATATTTTATATTCTGAAAAATCTGGAGAGTGTGTGTGTATACACACACACACACACACACACACACACGCACACGCACAGACATTAAAAGGTAGCAATATATATGTGAATCGAAATTTATGATGAAATATATATCATTTACAGATCCAAAAATATTCATTTTACTGAACATGGATTTATGTATTATCATGTTCAACTCGGAAGCTCACCCGTAGTTTTAATTTTCAGTTCCAACAACGTTCAGGAGGAGTGATCTCTTTTGACAATTTGTATCTGCCAAGTCTGCCACCTCACAAAAGTGTACATGTGTTACCAGGTAGGATTCTATATGTGCATACAAAAATACATGTGCTGAATAGGATACAGATAAAGGGAGACAGGAATTCACGTATTTGTTATCTTTAAAACACACGGAGAACTACTTCAATTTAATATTGACTTGATTTATAACACCTACCCTTTATCATACAAAAGGTAAGTCCAGCTATACACCATGCCTCCTCTGAACTGCTTGTATTTCTATTCTGTTTTGGTTATTTTGCTCCATCAATTTAGGATTGCCACAGTCTGGCTGGGCACAATTCAGGAGCCACTTGTCAAAAGCTAACTTTATTTTTAGAACCACACACGCCAAAAAATAGCTCCTCGGGAAAAACACTCAGAGCACAACTGCCACCACCGGCTTCCCACAAGCTCTCAACCTCCTCACTCCTCCTGCTCTTGAGGTCGATTGGCTGGGTTGTTTGAGCAGAGCCAAAATAGTCCCCCAAGAAGCAGCTCCATAATTTGAAAGGGTGGGGAAACAGCCCAATGGGCATCACCGCAGAGGAGCCAATCAGCTAGATGTTGCTGGGGCCGCTGTGAGCCAACCATCAGCTGGCAGTCTGAAAGTTTGCTTTGGCCCCTTGGGCTGTGGCTCTCAACATCTAACCCTCTCTGTTTAAACAACAAGCATGTGGCTTAGGGACCGTGCCTGCCTTAGGTTGTCCAATAGTACATATGGTCCTTACCCATTATCGAATGAGCTGACCTCAAGGTGTCAGCCTCCTGTCTTAGATTGGTACCATTGTAATTGGATCTTACCCATCACTGACTACAGGTCCAGTATACATCCACACCTGTGGAGAGGTCTTTGTACCAGGGGCGGGTGAGGTTCTTTGCCTCAACTCTGTTGGCACCCAAATTTTAGCTGAACGACCATGACAAGCAGAAGGGAGGAAGATACACCAAGGCAATTGATGGCTCTTTTTGAAAAAATTGTACCACCGATGACATCATCAGAGAAATACCCCAACACTACCACAAGTCGCTGCACCAACAGATAGTTCACAATGCATGCAGGTGAGTTCACAATGCATACAAGTGATACATAGTCCAGGCAAGTTCTGCAAGCAGTTCAGTGATGGCTATTGCAGAAGCTGTAGATTGGTTTTATCTTTGTCTTCACATGCACTGGGATGAAGTTAGAAATTCTGGCAACAATGCCTAAAGAAAGAATTATGTAACATTCCAAAAGGCACTAAAAGAAAACAATTTTCTTAACAATTTACATTGTCTCGAAGAGAATTATTAAATATAATGCAAAGAAAAGGTGGATCCAACATGGCGGCGGGCAGAGAGGCTGCGCTTTTAATGCACTCACAGTGATGGGGTCATAAAGTCGCAAGGATAACTCTTGGATTCTACCAACGGAGATTCTCCTAGCAAAATTCCACTGAAGGGAGACCGCCCGGGAGCTACTAGAATTTTTTTGAAGCGTCAGTGTGACCCGGACGAGCGGGACCCTGCCACTAGACGCGGAGTTACAGATTCACCAGCCACAGTCCGCGCAACGCGGGCACAGCTGCAGATCCATCCACCCGCCCGCAGCCAAAGTGACTGGGTCCTGCTAGACGCTGAGACACAGCTTGGCAGGAAGAAGTCTTTAGCCAAGCCTCCACGCACCAGGAGCTGAGGCGAACCGGGCCGGGCCAGTCCCACCCCTCCCCTCGGTCAATCCGGCAAGAAGCCTGGGGCCCGCCATAGCAGAGAGTTGACGTCATCGGAGTTCGGCTGGCGAAATTCCTTCCCAGCAGAATCCACTTTAGCAGGTGAGTGACTCCCCATACTGATACAAGCAGCTAGGAAACTTCATTGACTTCTCAGGGGTCATGTCCGTAGGGAAGCAGAGGGGAGCCCAGACCCCAAGGCCCCCATATCACCAGCGGTGACCCCTAAGGTCTTAGCCGCCAGTTTACCACAGCACTGGGGCTTAAAAGGGACACTCGGTGGGGCTGCAAGTGTAACTAGATCTCTGGAGAATCACTTCTGGGAAACAGGACCTGGCTGGCAGGCTGACAGGAGGAAGGGGGTAAAGAGCTGCAGAAGTGAAATGGCTCTGGACTGACAAGTCTGAGAAACCCCCAGAAGACGCCGTACAGGGATAGCTCTCGGCAGGTAGAGAGCAGACACTCTGCTTGGAAGGCACAGCTCTGCCTACTGGAAGAGAAGAAGGTGGATCTCTAAGACTTTAATTTTGGTTGTTGTTGTTGTTGTTGCTGTTGTTGATATTTTTTTCTCTCCTTCTTCTCTCCCTGTTCCTTTCCCCCCTTTTCCTTCTCTCTTTCTATCCCATTTCAAGTTTTATTGTTCTTTTCATTCCCCTCTAATCTATCTCTCCCTCTATCATTTTTTCTTTTTAAGAGCACCTTCATTCTCCTACCGCCCAACTCTCATCCCAAGCATTACATCTTCCATTGTGTGTAATTGTCTAAATGCAACTAGGTGAATGTCTCGAGGCTGTCTATAAGACTCCTAAATACCTAGCTACTACCAACACCCTGATCCAATTGCCTGGTAGTATCCACCTTCAGTGGAGCAATCTTCTAAAGTAGCCAAGTCATACTAACCATTGTACCACCAGAGCACCCAACCTAAACATATAGTCCTAAGAACAAACAGCAAATCATTATATGCATACAGAACCTAGAAGCCTTATATGAATTGAATGAATCAGCTTTAAAGTAAAACAAAGCCCAAAATTTCTAGGCATAATCTCCCACCACAAAAGAGAGACAACAGAGATATACAAAGCCAAAACAAATGTATAGGAGAAAGCAGTTACAAAGCAGTCAAACAGAGCTGGAAAGCAATGTGAACAATATGAAAAAACAAGGGAAAAAAGGGTTACGAAAACAATGCAGTACAATCTAAATATATAGGAGGACCTAGAAGAATCAGAAATATGGACAGGGAAAGAAATCAAGGCATTCCTAATTCAGACGGAACGGAATATTAGAGAAGACATGAGACAGCAAATCCAAGCATTGAAAGTATATTTTGAAGAGGAACTAACCACACAAATTAAATCCACAAAGAATGAGCTTTATCAGGAGATAGAGGTGTTAAAAATAATCAAGTTGTAATCATAGAAATGCAAGAAACCGTAAATCAGATTAAAAGTGCTAATGAGAATATTACAAACAGACTAGATAAAGTAGAAGTCAGAACATCAGATAATGAAGACAAAGTATATCAACTTGAAAAGAATATAGTCAACACAGAAAAGATGCTGAAATCAAACATATAACACAAAACACAAGTGTGCACACATAATATAATACATACAACACATGACATAATATTAAAGGCCTTATGACTTTTTACAGGTGAAATCTCCATTGCAATGTCTAAAAACTCTATTGTCCAAAAATAGAACTGATCAGCAAAACATTAACCTAGGTCTGTATGAGCTAAAAAAAAACAAAATAAAACTTCATGATATGAGAAAGGGCAATAATAAAATAGATTTTGAAAAAAACATTCTGGTTCTGTCACAGATGTAAGAACAGCCAAACTGGAGTTCTGGATATCAGCTCTTATTGATTTGAGCCAAATCATCTTATTTTTGGTCTGTAGAAATCTCTTTAGTTAATCTCTCTGGAATCCAAATTGGCTACTCTTCTCCCTGTAGAAACACAAAAACAGACCCCGGACTCCAGACAATTACTGGGTCAGGACCTTTCCATTGTTCTGTTAGAATATCCTTCCAAAGTACCTTGGGCTTATGTACATTATTTGGACATATACGCCTTTCTGCAGCACTAAGCCCTGATGAACCCAAATTTAAAAAGTTTAGAGTAAAAGGGTTATTTTAAGTTTATCTTTGGGGAATATATACCCCTTCCCAATTCCTTCTTTTTGCTTTAATATGTATGTTTTAATAGTTTGATGTGATCTTTCAACTATGCCTTGTCCCTGTGGATTGTATGGGATTCCTGTTATATGAGTAATGCCAAATGATGAGCAAAATTGTTTAAAAGAGGTAGAAATATAACCAGGGGCATTATCTGTTTTTAACTCTTTTGGAACGCCCACAGTGGCAAAATTTTGTAAGCAATGAGCTATAACATCTTTAGTTTTTTCTCCAGCAAGAAGGGAGACCATCAAAAATCCAGAAGAAGTATCAACTGTAACATGCAAATATTTTAATTTTCCAAATTCTGGCAAGTTTGTGACGTTCATCTGCCAAATATGGTTAGGTATCAATCCTCTAGGATTGACTCCAAGATTAACTTGTGGTAAAAAGGTCACACAATTTTGACATTGTTTTATTATTTGTCTAGCTTGTTCCTTAGTTATTTTGAAATGCTTTTGTAAAGTATTAGCATTGACATGGAACTTTTTATAAAAATTTATAGCTTCTTCTAGTGTAGAGAAAATATGTATGTATGTCATGTGTTGTTTTATCTACTAAATAATTGCCCAAACTAAGGGCTCCAGGCATTCCTGTATGTGTCCTGAAATGTCCTATAAAGAACGGATCTTTCCTGTCCCAGATTAGACTTTGTATAGTGGAAAGCAAAGAGAAAAGAGTAGAGGAAGGGGAAATCCTTCCACCATCTTCAAGTGATACTATAGCAATAACTATATACTGATTATCAGAAAATAAATTAATTACAGATGCTTTAAGCATCACAAAAGCTTGTAATACTGCATTAAGCTCTACATTTTGAGCTAATTGTTTTCGTACTAAAAATGTAAAAGTTTGATCAGGTGTAACTATTACTGCTGTACCATTATTTGACCCATCAGTGAATATATTTGTAGCATTTATAATAGGTGTTTTTCTTCTCATTTTTGGAAAAATTACATGATGTGATGACCAAAAAGACAATAAAGGATTAGATGGTAAGTGGTTATCAAATGAAACATTAGATTTGCACATGATTATTGCCCAAGTATTTAACTAATTATCTAACTCATCAATTTGATTCATAGGCTATGGAGTAATAATTTTATTGGAAGACATTCCAATCAGTCCCTTTGCTGCTTTTATTCCTTTGAGTATTAATTGTCCTAAAGCCTCAGTATACCTAGTAAGAATAGTGTTAGGAGAACAAGATAAATGTATTCATAATAATGGACCTTCTTGCCAAAAATACTTCTGTAGGAATATTTTTTGGTGGTAGTACAATAAATAATAAAGGCATTCTTAAATCAATTCTATCCAAATGAATATTTTTCCATACATTTTTCAATGATTTTTAATGCCTTTCTTGCTTCAGGTGTTAACATTCGGGGTGCATTTGGATCTGATAGACCTTTTAGGATATCAAATAAAGGTTCAAACTCTCCTGTTGGTATACCTAGATAAGGCCTTATCCAGTTTATGTCTCCTAATAACTTTTGAAAGTCATTAAGTGATTTGAGTTGCAGGTCGCATAATAACCGTCTCATTATTAATGGCTCTTAAATCTTGCAATAATCTCCATTTACCAGATTTCTTTTTGATGACAAAAATGGGAGTATTATGGGGAGATACAGACGGTTGTATATGTCCTTCCGCTAATTGTTGTTTTACCAGGTCATGGGTTGCTTGTACCTTTTCTTTAGTCAGGGGCCACTGAGGAACCCATACTGGTATTTCTGATTTCCAAGTAGTTTTTATTGTCTTAGTGGCCCTTTCTTAAAATCCAACCCATGTCTGTCTGTTCTTTGATCTATTTGTATTGGGGCTGCTATACCTTGTTCTTGTTTTTCTAATCTTTTTCCTTTCCTAAAACCTTGTCTAACCATAATTGTGGGTACATTTTGATTGATGTTATTTGTTAATGTCAAACCTAATCGATCTAGGACATCTCATCCCCATAAATTTATGGGAAGATGATCCATACATATGGCTGTTTAGTTCCTTCACATCCTTCAGGATCCTTCCAATCTAATACCATTGCTCTTCTATGGGGATTAGTCACCAATCCTAGGCCTTGAAGCATTTGAGTGTATTGTTGTAATGGCCAATGTTTTGACGAGAGATGATGCTAAGTTCTTGATGAGAGATGATGCTAAGTTCTGCATCTGTATCCAATAGCCCATTAAATTCATGTCCTTGAATATTTAGTTTTAGCATGGGGCGAGAATCTAAATTTAAAGAAACATAGCCCAATCTACACATGTGGAGCCTAATCCCTTGGAACCTCTTTCTACAGCATGACTGAAAAATTTATCATGTAAGCTTGGTATTATTAGTAACTGTGCTATTCTGTCTCTTGATGAAATTACAGATATACCCTTTGGAGAACTGGCTATAATTTTTAATTCACCTTCTATGGTCTACAAGCACGGACACAGAGAGATACACAGACATAGAAACAGTTGCCTTGCCAAATGACTTACTAGACACAGTTCACCCCAAACCAAACATTCTGCTTTTCCTACCTATTGTCAGAACATGATACAAAACCACAAACTCACACCCATACCCACAAGTCACCTCCTTCCCCAAAGTAGGTCTGTGACTATCCAGAGTTTCCTCTGACTGGTGCGCCATAATATTTTCCCACGAAATGGCCGGTACTGTCTCAGATCTGGTCTCCTTGGCCAACTCTGTGAAGTTTTCAGGAGCCAGCTATTTCCTGCTTTCTCAGGAAAGGCTCCACTTCAGAGCTCTCCTGGCATTTGGCCATCCTCACATCAGTATGTACCAAGAAAGACTGACACTGTCCTTAGTAAATCCAAACAATGAGCCCACTGGGACTGAGACTGGGACTGGCTCTGTGTCCCGGGCTTCCAGTTCAGAGAGTTCCATCACCAAGTAAGTGAGGTAGGTCACTGCTGACTTGTGGGAAGCCGGTGATGGCAGTTGGGTTCTGAAGGTTTTCCTCAGGAGCTGTTTTGTTTGGCATGTGTGGTTCTTAAAATAAAGTTCGTTTCTTTTGTCAAGTGGCTCCTGAATTTTGCCCAGCCAGACTGTGGCATTTGGAGGGCCGCAAGGGGAATGAGTGAGGGTAAGTGATAAGGTAAACTGCTCACCTCTGAAGGCAGGGCGAGAGGATGGGAAGCCATTTTAAAATTCCTCTTTTGTTTTGCTTCACTTTTGTTTTAAGTTGCCTGTCCCTGGAGATGGGTAAGATGGAAGAAAAACCACTCACATCTGAGGAACTGATTGAGAGAAAAAAGAGATGGACATTTCAGGAGGATAGAAAAGCTATTATAATGATTTTCTGTTGTTCCACTTTTGTTTCATTCTGGTTCAGTTTTGTTTGGCGATATCTTCTTGGGTTGTATTATAGTTATAGTAGAAATATTCAAGTAAAAGAGAAGGTCTCTCAAGCTAGTCAGACAGAGATAAAAATTCAATTAAAAGAGAAGGTCTCTCTAGCTAGTTAGACAGAGGAAAAAAACAGGTGATTGATCCTGATAATGTGTCTGAATCAGCCTCTTGGACCTGTGTGAGGCTGTGGCTTAGATTCTCATCACCTGATGGATCATTCCGTGTGTGAATCCATACCCAAAATGGCCAAATGAGTAGTCCCTGTGGATGAAGTCTCTTGCCTTCCTCTGTAAGGCTACTGACCTCCATCAAGTGAGAATACGCATCCTTTGTGTCAAATGAGTTCTTCAAAGCCCTGGAGAGTCTAGCACATAGGTTCTTCGGTTTTCTCATGACTCCAATTCACATAAAAATATCTATACCTGACAGTCAGTAGGCCTCAAATTGGAGAAGCAGAGGTGTATTAAGGGCAGGCCTATTTGATCACACCTGGTTCACAGGAAGGGTGTCCAGGCCACCATGACTTTAGGCAATGAGGGGCAAGAGAGCTTATTTTGGACACTGTCTTGGACTTCGCCACTCATGTAAACCTCCAGACAGAACTTAGTATGAGAGTGTATATATGGAAGAAGATGAGGACCATGTGGGAGTGTTTTGGTTTTAATTGTGGTCATTTGTGTGGTAGTTGGAAGATATGACTGGGTACACCTGGGCTGAACTCTGGTGTGATTCCCCTTAAAGACTGAGTTCTGGAACTGACTTAGAGAAGTGTTATCATGAAATATGTTGGGATTTCAGTTGGTCACGCATGAGAGTCGCCCTTGGAAACCGAGATCTAGGCCCAGGTTTGCTTTCCACAGAGCACTGGGAATCTCAGCCAGGATATCACATGGTTTTATTCTGAAAGACATGACAGCCATATTTGAGAGTCAAAACACAAATGGACCTCACATTGTAGACAGCAATAGCCCTGGCTTCCTGTGAAATATTGGCCACTCTTTGGAAGCCTTGCCTGTGAGATTTCTCCAGAGATTTCATTGAAATGAGCTTCCTCACCATTTAATTGTTCCTGAATGAAGTTAAACACACTGTGCCTCCAACATCATTCTTGAAAAATGGCTAGATAAATACCATGAAATTTTTGAAATTCCCATGACCATGAAAATGGTGTAGAACAGAGATGCCAGTAAGCTGGAGCCTGATGTGAAGTGGGCCTAGAAAAGTCGTGTGCAGGTGTGTGATAAAATATCTGTGGTGGGGCCATGTGGATCTGCCATTGGCTTCCAAATGGCTTGTGACTGACATGGTGCACCCAGCAGACCCTTCTATGTAAAGGCATCTTGTTATATGGAGAGTTTTCAGGGCAATGTTCAGAATCAGATTGCTATGGTCAAGGATGGGATTGAAGCCTGGTTGGTGCATTATCCTGCAGACCCTGACACACCACACGTGACAGAACTCCCTTTAGCACTGTGTCCCAGTTGAACTCCTTGTATTTTGTGAAGCAAATACCAAACTCACATTGCAGCAGCAAGAAACACATCGACAAGTGGAGGATTGCCGGATGGCTTTACAGTCCACACGGAAAGATTTTCCCCCCAATGGCCACAGTTTACCTACAAAGAGAGAATTCAGCACTGCTGCCTCGTGTTCATTAGAAAATAAGAAACCATGTCCTCCAGGTCACTTAGATACATACCTAGCTTTGATGGTCTCTCTACAAAAAAAGCTAAAACTCCTGACAACAACAAATATTTCAAGTGCCCAAACTCAGAGGCAGTTTCACCAGAAGTCTTTAGTCCAGCAGAGCTCCATTTTTGTGGAGTATTTACCTGTCCCTTACTTTTGGAAACTCCTCTGCCACCTTCAAGGTTGTGAACTCTTGAGCATATTACATTCCAGATATGTATTCACAGATTTTCTAACTCTTCCACTGTAATTGTGTTTTACTTGGGGTGAAGGTAAAGTCAAGGCATTGTTCTGGATTAGAGTGCGAAGATTTTTGTGAAGCACATATTTACATAAACATTGGATTCATTTTCCTATTTTCCATTCAAAATGCTGAATGGCTGACACTAACCCATACCCTACTAGACTCTGACTACTAATTCTAATATGATGGAGAAAAATAACCCAAACCGAATAGAAATACAAGCAGTTTAGACGAGGCATAGTGTATTGCTGGACTTGCCTTTTGCATTATACAGGGTAGGACTTATAAATCTAGTCAATATTTTGTTGAAATAGTTCTCCATGTGTTTTTAAAGTTAACAAATAGATGAATTCCTTTCTGCATTTCTCTGTAGCCAATTCAGCACATGTAATTTCATATGCACATATTGAATCGTTCCTGTTATCACATGTACATTCTTGTGAGGTGGCTGACTTTGCAGATACAAATTGGGAGAAGAGATCACTCCACCTAAACACAGTTGGAACTGAAAATTCAACCTATGGGTGAGCTTCATAGATGAACAACATGATAAATAAAATCATGTTCAGTATAATGAATATTTTTGGATCAGTGGATGATATACATTTCATGATGAATTTCGATTTCCATATATATTGCTACTTTTTAATGTCTGTGTGTGTGTGTGTGTGTGTGTGTGTGTGTGTGTACACTCTCCAAGTTTTTCATAATATTAAATATATGGGTCTTAATGTACACTCCCTAAATTCATTCGTATTCATGTATGTGGATTTATAATCAAATATTCAAGAGATTATTCTCAGAAATATTCTTCCACCTAAAATACATATTTGTTTCCTAGAACTAAAAACTAACTTCTGTGAATGGTGCATACGAATCCTAATATTTCTACAGTAACTGACCCAGTTTAACACCAATGCAAGTAGATATTTATGGAACGTGATGTGTATTTTGATGTTCATTTTTAGTCAACACTTGTACATTACTATTTCTTCAGTTTATGCACATCATAAGATATATATTTCATACACAAGTTAGCAAATTTATAGGCATTTGTTTCACTTTCAATAACTTCATTCTTCAGAACACATGTATTCCTCCGTGTTTTTTGACAAGACTTTTCATGAGACTTCTTTCTAAACACATTATATTCGATTTCCATAATCACTTTTGAAGCAAAACTCACACACTCTTCATGATGAAATATCACCCTAATATTACCATTAGAAGTATAACTGGTTGGAATGAATGATTTAATATCAATATAAGATTTTCTGTATATTTTCAGATATCAACTCAGTCCATTATTTAAAGCGGACCAATTATATTATTTATTCACAGTATGGTCTATTCTTGCATTATCTCTATATTCTTAGACAGATACTACACCACATTCTACCCCCAATACTCATTTATACGTCTTCAAAATATTGTTCCCAGAAATGGTGGAAGAAATACTCATGTCACCTGATCTATATATACATTTTATCACAGTAATATTCTGGAAAATAAAGCAAAGGTCACACTTATGATTGTACCAAAGTCTAAATTTAAAGTGAGCATGGATTTCTAAAAATATCCATGTCCAGGTTGCCTAATTCTCTCAAATGTCAATCCAATTGTTGACTACATACTTGTTTCTTTCTAAGATTATATATTCAAACTCAACCCTGTTGAAAATGTCTAATCCTATCACTCACTTTAAACTTTGCCTGATATCCTAATGTCTCTATTGATATAGGCTTTCCTTCATAATTTACCAGTTCATCATTTTGACTGTTCATTTGTGCTGACATTTACATTCACTCTCTACCTGAAACCCAATTGCTAAATAACTTTTGGTCCAAATCCTATACTCACTCTTCTTTCTGAATCTACCGACTATCTCCCAAATCCTACTGACTATCCTTTTTTGAATGGATGTTCTCTTCGACATTCAATCATTCAAGGTACAAGATCCGATGCCATTGTGTATTGATTTATCTGAGACATCTGTGCAGGACATAATTCAAAGCTAAGTCTCCCAATCAAGGGCCCAATCCCTTTCTGGGCTTCAAATATTACTTAGATTTCTGTTTTCATACATATATTTCACCTCTATATTTTTATAAATATTGCAGATTTCCAATACCATTATTCATCCAGCAAAATGATTCCTAACCCAAATCGAACAAGTAATTAACCCAAACCATATACTATTCCCTCATTCTAAGTTTATAAAAGAGCAGGGAAAGTCTTGGTCTTACAATATAGGAATGTAGGGGATATATCACCTGCTGAAAACCTCAAAGGTCCATGCAGAAATAATCCCTGGAGAAGATGTAGGCAGCTATTAAGGACCTGAGAGAGCAAAAGTCATCTTCCATGGAAAACAACCCTGTCTGGAGAGGGGTTGTTTCTGACTCAGTGTCTCTGTTCCTAATGTACAGAAGATGGACCAATCCAGGCCTGTGTGGAGAGCTGTTCACGGGTGCCTATGGGTGATATAGTATTCTAACTGGTGAGAGTGTCACGGGAAATTGGGACAGCATCTATCTCATGGGACCCTTGAAAGCAACTGTTAGGAAAAAGTGGTTGCAAAGGCAGTGACCTCATTCAGTTCCTGAAGGAAGTGTCCTCATCTCTATTCCTTGGTGATGGAACTCTCTGAACTTGTGATCCAGGAATCCAGGCACCCAGAGCCAGTCCTAGTCCCAGTCCCAGTGGGCTCACTTGTTTGGATATTCCAAGGACAGAGTCAGTCTTTCTTGGTATCTATTGATGTGAAAATGGCCAAATGCCAGGAAAGCTTTGAAGACTGGCCTTTCCAGAGAAAGCAAGTAGTGGCTTACCACGGGCTCCTGACAATTTCACAGAGTTGGCCAAAGAGACCAGATCTGAGACAGGACAGGCCATTTTGGAGGTACATAGTAAGGCTCACCAGTGAGAGTACACTCCGAATAGTCACAGACCTACTTGGGGGAAGGCGATGCCTTTGTGGTTTTTGTTGTGTGTTTGTGGTTTTATCTCATGTTCTGAGAAAAGGTAAGAAAGGTGGTTTGTTTGGTTTGGAGTGAACCGTTTCTAGTAAGTGATTGGACAAGGCAAGTGTTTCCATGTCTGTGTATCCCAATGTGTCTGTTGTTGCAGACATTAGAAAAGAGAATGCATCAATGTATGGGTCCTGTCTAGTAGAAAGCTTCCCAGCATCAATCCTGCCCAATTTATGAATGGACTGTGGCTTGCATTATCGAAGGGCAACACCTACAAACTTCCTTAGTTCCTGTTTTCTTCCTGAATTCTGGCTACACTCAAGAATAGGCTCATGGATTTGTGTTCAAGATATTTACCACCTCCAAGCTCTGTGATATGGCCATGTACTGGATAGCTGAAGGGAATGGCGAGCATCTCAGAAAACTCAGATATCAGTGTGACCAGTAAAGTCTCAGTGGAGAAACCCTGCTATGGGCCTTTTGCTTACCTATTGTTCTTTTGCCCTGAATGTCAGGAAGGGCTTTGCCTCACGCCACACATTTGTGAAGCCTGAAGAAACCAGTTTTCAAATGGAAATGAGTGGGCATCACCTGTGGCTCTTTGCTTAACTGCTTTGGAAAGGGATGTGTCTTAATCAGTCTCTTGGCCCTGTGTGAGGCTGTGGCTTAGATTACCAACACCTGGTGGATGTAAAGAAAGATCCCATGTGTGCATACAAAATCAAAATGGCAAAAATTGCAGTCATTGTAGATGAAGTCTCTCGCCTTTCTCTGTAAGGTTCCTGACCTCCATCAAGTGGGAATAGGGATCCTTTGTGTCAAATGAATTCTTCAAAACCATGCAGAGGCTAGTCCATAGGTGCTTCGGTTTTTTCTTGACTCCATTTCACATAAAGAATCTAAATGCCAAAGTCAGAATGCCTCAAATTGGAGAAGTGGAAAAGTATTAATGGCAGACCTGTTTGATCACTCCTGGTTCACAAGAAGGGTGTCCAGGCCACCGTGACTTTAGTCACACACACACACACACACACACACACACACACACACACACACACATATATATATATATATATACTCTCCAGATTTTTCAAAATATGAAATATGTGTCTTATTTTACACTCACCAAATTCATTCATATTCATATACGTAAATTTATAATCAACTTTCCAAAGATTATTCTTAGAAATATTCATTCACCTGAAAAACATATTTCTTTCCTATACTGAAAAGTAACTTCAGTGAATGATGCACACAAATCCTAATATTTCTACAGTACCTGACCCAGTTTAACATCAATGCAAGTAGATTCCAATCGGACATGATTTGTATTTTGACGTTCATTTTTATTCAACACTGGTAGATTACTATTTCTTCAATTAATGCACATCATAGGATATATATTTCATCCACAAGTTAGAAAATTTATAGGCATTTGATTCACTATCAATCACTTCCTGCTTCAGAGCACATGCATTCCTCCATGTTTCTTGACTGGTCTTTTCATGAGAAAAGGGATGGACAAGGCAAGGTAAGGCAACTAAGATAGCACCGAAGACACGGAAACAGTCCTATTTGGTTACAACCGGATTTAGAGGGCATTGCTTCTGTTGTAATCATTTAATCCCCTGCACCCCAAGTTTAAATTGTTTCAGAATTTTGTACCCAACATGTAAGGGAGGGGCTCAGAAGTTCAGAGTCTGCAGAAGTTCATAAAAAGCAGTTTTTGTTTCTGTTTTTTTTTTCTCTGTTCTGGGCAAGTTAACATTTTAAGGACACCGGGAATGGGGCAGAGCTATTTTCTTCTCTTTTTTTTTTCTCTCTGCCAGCTGTTACCATGAAGCCCAGTTGGTAACTTCTTTATCTTAGAAATGTAGCCATCTATGTGAAGCCCCAGCTCAAGCTCAGAGGCCTTGTTTACATATTGCCAGCATTGTGACTGACTCTTTCCAAACACATTATTTTTGATTTCCATAATTATTTTTGTAGCAAAACTAACATATCTTCATGATAAACCGTAACCCTAATATTAATATTAGATGTATCATTGGTTGGAATGAATGATTGTATATCAATATAAGATTTCTTATATATTTTCAGATATCTATTCAATCTGTTATTTAATGTGGAACCAGTTATATTATTTATTCACTTATGGTCTATTCATGCATTATCTCTATATTCAATGACACAGTGTACACCTTTTTGTACCCCCAATACCCATTTATATGTCTTCAAAATATTGCTCCCAGAAATAGTGGAAGAAACACTCATGTCACCATATCTACATATACATTTTATCACAGTAGTATTCTGGAGACAAATGTAAAGGTCACACTTGTGATTGTACCAAAGCCTAAATGGAAAGTGAGCATGGATTACAAAAAACATCCATGTCAAAGTTGCCTAATGCTCTCAAATGTCAATCCTATTGGTGACTACATTTTGTTTCTTCTTAAGATTATATATTCTACCTCAATTCTGTTGAAAATGTCTAATTGTATCACTCACTTTATACTTTGCCTGATTTTGTAATGTCTTTATTGATATCTGCTTTCCTACATATTTTCCCCACTTCATTATTGTGACTGTTCACATGTGCTGACATTTACATTCACTCTCTAACCGAACCCCTATTGCTAAAGATATTGTTTTCCAAATCCTATACTCACTCTTCTTCCTAAACCTACCGACTATCTTCTTAATCTTACCGACTATCCCTTTATGACTGGATTTTCTCTTCTACATTCAAACATCCAAGTAATGTTACTGCAAGCGTCGGAGGAAGAGATCACCAAGAGAGTGTCTCATGCAACAGCAAGGGGTTAATTGGGGGTCCAGCAAGCTGGGGCTCAGAGCTCACATGAATAGAGCAGAGAGCCCTGAGAACAGCTTAAGCAGAGCTTATATACTTTCCTTGGAGAGGGCAGGGACGGAAATTTATTGATGGGTCAGAGCGAGTGGGCGGTTAGTGTGAAAGTGGGTGAGGGAATACATTCTGCAATTTGGCAGTTGGGGACAGCACAATCTGGGAACAAGATTACAAACAGTTCTCAAGATTTCAACAGTGTTTTGTTAAGCATACAGAAAAACAGGAAGTTACAAGTACCTTTTTTATTAACCTTTCATTCCACACTTCTTCTTCTTGCTACTTTTAATCATAAAAGTGATTATTGGGGCGTGTCACATTCTATGTCTGCTAGTGGGGTATTACCATAAGTTTAACTTGTCCAATTTGAGCTTGGAGTAAAGAAATTACATGGTTGAGCAAACAGGGTTTTATAGTTAGAAATAATATGAGGATTATTATTGGACAGGCCAGGGTTGATAAAAGCGTAGATAACCAGGGGGACTGTGAACCAAGACTCAAACCACCCTTTTTGGCCCTCTCTCTCTCATTGACGCTTTTCAAGGCATCCTTTTATTTTACTCATAGGTTTTTTTTACAACCTCAGTATGGTCGGCATCAGAACAACATTCTTATATCAATGCAGCACAAAGGCCCCCTTCTCTCATGAAGAGGAGGTCCAACCCTCAACTGGTGTGTAAAACAAATTCAGATACAGATGTTAAAGATTCCTGCAAAGCTGTGATGGTGGTTTCTATTATCTTTAAGTTTTGGTCTCTTGCTGCTTCTATTTGGTTCATTTGTTGTGTACCATGGAGCAGGGCAGTGGTTCCTGTGATTACCCATGCCGCAACTCCAATTCCTAATATGATGGCTAAAGTGAGGGATATATGTTCCCAGTGGAACCGGGTTGTATGCCCCCCTGTTTGAACTTCAAATGAACCTGGGTCATTATAGAGCAATCTGGGACACATCTTCACCATTACACAATTAATCAAATCTGTTGACCATTTCATGAAAACATAAACAATGTTTAAGTATATAGAATTATACTGTTGTAGGGACAGACAAGGCACGGCACTTAAGATAGCACCAAAGACAGGGAAACAGTCCTATTTGGTTGCAACCGGATTCAGAGGGCATTGCTTCTGTTGTAATCAATTAACTCCCTGAACCCCAAGTTTAGGTAGTTTCAGAATTTTGTACCCAACATGAAAGAGAAGAGACTCAGAAGTTCACAGTCTTCAGAAATTCAAAAAAAGAAGCTTTTTTTTCTGTTTTCTCCTCTATTGTGGAATACCCCAGGAAGATTACTTCTTGCTGGCAAATTTGGGCCTTTTTGTCCGAAGCTCTCTACCTGAGTTGAGCAAGCTCAGATAATAGTGCTTGGGTCTCAGACTCACAGTTTTCTTTGGTGTTGGCTGCCAGTAGCTGGACATCCACATATTGAAGCAGAATGACTTCGGGTTGCATAGTTCTAAAGTTGTTGAAATGTCTGTGAAGGGCTTCATCAAAGAGAGTGGGGGAGTTTTTGAACCCCTGTGGGAGTCTAGTCCAAGTTAGTTGAAAAGACGTTCTGGTTTCTGGCTCTACCTACTCGAAAGCAAACAGCAACTGACTATCTTTATGCAGAGGCAAGCAAAAGAAAGCATCTTTTAAGTACAGAACAGTATACCATTTACACTCGGCCACAGCAAAGAGGTTATTGGGGGTCCAGCAGGCTGGGGCTCAGAGCTCATTTGAATAGAGCAGAGAGCCTGAGAACAGCTTTAACAGAATTTATATACTTTTCTTGGAGAGGGCAGAAAGGGAAATTTATTGATGGGTCAGGGCGAGTGTGCGGTTTGCGTGCACCCGGGTGAGGGAGTATATTCTGCAGTTTCGCATTTGGGGACAGCACATTCTGGGAACAAAATTAGCAAACAGTTCTCAAAATTTCAACAGTGGTTTGTTAAGCATACAGAAAAACAGGAAGTGACAAGTGCCTATTTAATTAACCTTTCACCTAACCAAAATGGAAAGTGAGCATGGATTACTAAAAACAACCATGTCCAGGTTGCCTAATGCTCTCAAATGTCAATCCTATTGGAGGCAACATATGTCTTTCTTCCTAAGATTATATATTTAACCTCAACCATGTTGAAAATGTCTAACCCTATTTCATTATACTTTGCCTGATTTCCTAATGTCTCTATTGATATCTGCTTTCCTACATATTTTCCCCAGTTCATCATTATGACTGACTCTTCATATGTGCTCATATTTACGTTCATTATCTACCCAAAACCCTATTGCTAATGAAACTTTTGTCCAAATCCTATATTCACTCTTTTTTCTGAACCTACTGACTACCTTCCTAATCCTGCCGACTATTCCTTTTTGACTTAATGTTCTCTAGGACATTTAATCATCCAAGGTACAAGGTCCTCTGCCATTGCACATCGATTTATCTGAGATATCTGTGCAGAACATAATTCAAAGCTAAGTATCTCACTAAAGGGCCCAATGCCCTTCTGGGCTTCAAATCGTACCTAGATTTCAGGTTTCATACTTATATTTCACCTATATATTCTTGTGAATATCGCAGGTTCCCAATACCATTATTCATCCCGCAGAATGTTTCCTAACCCAAATAGAATATGTTATTAACCCTAACCATACACTGTTCCCTCAATCTAACTTCACAAAAGAGCAGGGACAGAGTTGGTCTTACAATACACGAATGTAGGGCATCTTCCACCTGTTGAGAATCTCAAAGTTTGATGCAGAAATGATCCCTAGAGAAGATGTAGCAGCTATGAAGAACCTGAGAGAGCAAAAGTCATCTTCCATGGCAAACCACCTGTTCAGGATGAATTGATGTGTCTGAATCAGCCTCTCTCCTACTGATATAAAGAAGATGGACCAAACCAACCCTGTGTGGAGAGCTTCTCCTGGGTGTCTATGGTTGATATACCATTCTAACTTCTGAAAGTGTCACAGGAAGTAGGGGCAGCCTCCATCTCAAGGGACCCTTGGAAAGAAGTGTTAGGACAAAGTGGTTGCCAAGGCAGTGACCTCATTCCCTTCCTGTTGGAATTGACCTACCTCACTTCTTTGGTGATGTAACTCTCTGAACTTGGGATCCAGGAAGCCAGGCACTCAGAGCCAGTCCCAGTCCCATTCCCAGTGGACTTACTTGTTTGGATTTACCAAGGAGAGAGTCTGTCTCTCTTGGTACCTAATGGTTTGAGGATGACAAAATGCAAGTAGAGCTCTGAAGATGGGCCTTTAATGAGAAAGCAGGTAGTGGTCAGCACAGGCTCCATACAACTTCACAGAGATGGACAAGGAGACCAGACCTGAGACAGGACAGGCCATTTTGGGGGAACATAGTATGGCCCACCAGTCAGAGGACACTCTGGATAGTCACAGACTTACTTGGGGGAAGGAGGTGACTTTTTGAGTGTGGGTGTGAGTTTGTGGTTTTGTCTCATGTTCTGAGAATAGGTAGGAAAGGCGGTTTGTTTGGTTTAGAGTGGACTGTTTCTAGAAAGTCCTTTGACAAGGCGAGTGTGTTTCTGTCTATGTATCCCACTGTGTCCTTGGTTGTACACATTAGAAAACAGAATGGATTAATGGATGTATCCTGTCTAGTAGAAAGCTTCCCAGCATTCATCCTGCCCATTTTAGAAAAGGACTGCTGGTTGCTTTTCGATGGGCAACACCTACTATCTTCCTAAGTTACTGTTTTCTTTCTGAATTCTGGCCACTCTCCAGAATAGGCTCATGGTTTTTTGTCCAAGATATGTACCACCTCCAAGCTCTGTGACATGGCCATGTACTGGATAGCTGAAGGGAATTGTAAGCATCTCAGAAAACTCAGATATCAGTGTGACCAAGAAAGTCTCAGTGGAGAAACCCTGCATTGGGATTTGCTGACTTATTGTTCTGTTACCCTGAAGTCAGGAAGGTCTTTGCCTCAGGCCACCCCTTTGTGAATTTTGAAGAAAACAGTTTTAAAATGGAAGTGAATGGGCATCACCTGTGGCTCTTTGCTTAACTGCTTTGGAAAAGTATGTGTCTGAATCAGCCTTGTGGCTCTGTTTGAGGCTGTGGCTTAGATTATCAGCGACTGATGAATCTAAAGAAAGATCCAATGTGTGCATTCAAAACCAAAATGGCAAAAAGATCAGTCATTGAGCATGAAGTCTCTCGCCTTCCTCTGTAAGTTTCCTGACCTCCACCAAGTGAGAATAGGGATCCTTTGGGTCAAATGAGTTCTTTGAAGCGCTGCAAAGTTACTGTGGTTTAATAATTACTCCAAATCACATAAGGAATCTATACCTGACAGTCAGTAGGCCTCAAATTGGAGAAGCAGTGCAGTATTAAAGGAAGAAATATGTGATCAATCCTGGTTCACAGGAAGGGTGTTCAGGCCATCCTGAGGTTAGGCAAATGAGGGGCAAGGGAGCTTATTTTGGACACTCTCTTGGGCTGCGCCATTCATGGAAACCTCTAGCCAAAGGGTATAATGAGTGTATATATGTAAGAAGATGAGTGCCATGTGAGAGTGTTTTGGTTTTAATTGTGGTCATTTGTGTGGCAGTTGGAAGAGATGACTGGGTCCACCTGGTCTTGAACACTGGTGTGATTCTCCTCAGAGACTGAGTTCTGAAACTGACCTCAGAGAAGTAATTGCTTTGGAAAGAGATGTGTCTTAATCAGGCTCTTGGCCCTGTGTGAGGCTGTGGCTTAGATTATCAGCAACAGACGGATCAAAAAAATGATCCCATGTGTGCATCCAAAACCAATATAGCCAAAAGAGCAGTCATTGTGAATGAAGTCTCTCACCTTCCACTGTAAGGTTCTGAAAGAATAAAAGAAATTGAAATTGAAATGTAAAGAACCAGGTTTTGTAAAGTTTCCAAGCTGCACTCAGAACCTGAAATTCCTGTGGCAGTTAAGACAATTCCTGGAACTGCCCATTAGATGTGTGTTGAAATCTTCCCTGACCACCTAGTTACTTAACAACCCCTTCCCAGAAGCCGTGCATCTCACCACGTATTCATCTCAGGGCTTCAACCAATCAGTTTAAATGTATACCCCTTCTCAGGTTGACCAATCACCCCCTGCCCCAACTTTTCCAGCCAATGAATGTGCTAATCATGTTTTAGAGTTGTTACTTGATTTTCCCGTGGTACATGATGATTTCCTAAAGGAGGCTATGATGTATGTAAAGTCCCTGAGCTCTCTAAAGAATGTATATAAACGCTGCTCAAGTTGTTCTCGGGTCTCTTTGTTCTTTGCTCCTCTGAAGGGAGCTCTGAGCCCTAGCATTCTGGACCCCCAATAAACCCTTTGCTGATGCATGAGAAAGCCTCTTTGTTGTCTTTTCCTTTGACGTTCGCAGCACCTTTTCATCTGGAGGCCCCAGGTGAGATATCCGGCAGCGGTGGACGGAAGACCTCAAGGGACTCCTCTCGGGTTAAGTAAGGCGCCTCTTTCTGGTTTCGGGTTTCAGGCTAGGGCGTGGCAAAGTGGCTGTTGGTGAAGAGCATTAGCTCTCTCCTATGGGGTGACAGACGTGTCACAGAGCCAAGGTCACGTCCCTGAGGGACACTCCGGAGGACTAGGGAATTCAAGGAATAGTAGTTTCCTCAACTCGGTTATGTTTTGCTTCAGGATTCAATTTGCCAGCCCATCAGGTTTTGCCGGTAACTCAGTTTTGGTCATTGTTCTGAACTCATGTTGAGTTTACTGTCTGTCTTTATTGTCTAACCCATTGCCAGTTACTCAGTTCTAATCTTTGTGTTGGACTCATGTTAAACGTTTGCTGTTTGTCTTTGTCTGTGTTGTGTTTGTGTCTTCACTGTCCCTGTTTGAGTAACTCCCATTATGGGACGAAGCACTTCCTCTTCTCTGTCCCTGACCCTTGATCATTGGACTGATGTCCACTCAAGGGCCAAGAATCTTTCTTTTTCAGAAAAACACTGTACCTGGCAGACTCTCTGTGCTTCAGAATGGCCCATCCTTGAATTCGGATGTCCCCAGAAGAATCCTTCCACTTTCCTCTTATCTGAAAATTCAGAGATATTGTCATTCAGCCGGGGCCACGTGGCCAACCAGATCAACAGCCATATACCCCTTCCCCCACATTCCTATCATTCAAACTTTCCGCTCCTCTCCCTCTTCCTTCCATTCTCCCTGAGTCACAAGACTGGACACTCCACCCCCTCCTTATCGTCTACTCTCCCTCCCCAACCCCCAACACAGTTCCTGATGATCCTCCCACCGCTGACTCAGCCTCTCCACTGCTAGAGGCAATTGGGCCAGACCCAAGCCCTCCAGGGGACTTCCCCGCAGCAGCAGCAACCCCTCCTCTCCTGAAGGAAGCTGGGCAACCTAAAGGAACCCACCGGCGACGGATAATAGAAAACTCAGAAGCCCCTGTGATGCTCTCTCTCCATTCCTATGGGCCCATGAACCGACCCAACTGGGACTCCAACACCTTTGAAGGTGGGAAGCATCTGTCCACATATCTCCAGGCTCTAATAGCGGGTCTCTGAGTGGCCGCCAGAGAGCCGACCAATTTGGCCAATGTAAGAGAGATTATCCAATGGCCTAATGAGTCTCCCTCTATGTTTCTGGAGAGAATTAAGGAAGCATATAGAAAATATACTCCTTTTGATCCTCAGGCAGATGACCAAAAGGCATTTGTTACAATGGCCTTTATTGAGCAGGCTGCCCAAGATATTAAGAGAAAGTTACAATGTCTAGATGGGTTACAAAATACGACCTTAAGAGATTTAGACAGAGAAGCTGAAATAGTATATTATAAGATATATATTATAAGTATATAGTATAAGTATATAAGTATATTATAAGAGAGAAACTGAGGAGGAGAGGGAACAGAGGAGAGAGAAGGAAAGGGAACAAAAGGAGGATGAAAGGAGCAAAAGGCAGACAAAAGCATTGGCTAAGGTTTTCTTCACAGCAGCAAATACGCCAGAAATTAAAAAGCAGGGAGTCAGAAAGGGATACTTGGGCCCACGCCAAAGGCTGTCCCTGGCCTCAGATCAATGTACCTACTGTAGAGAAAAAGAACACTGAGTCAAAGAGTGCCCCAAAAAGAAGAAGCCACGGCAGCCCGCCATGCTGACTCTAGAAGAGGACTTGGAATGTCAGGGCTCGGATCCCCTCCCCAAGCTCAGGGTAACATTTAAAGTGGAGGGGACTCCAGTGAACTTTGAAGTGGATACAGGAGCAGTATACTCAGCCCTTAAGGCTTCACTGGGCCCCATATCAAATAAATGGTCCCTAGTTCAAGGGGCTAATGGCACTACATATCGGGCTTGGACAACTAAGAGGATTATGAAAGTAGGAAAATGAAAAGTCCACCACTCTTTCCTAGTAATCCAAGAATGCCCAGCCCCATTGATGCACAGGGATCTGCTTACCAAACTCGGGGATAGAGTAACTTTTAACCCTGATGGTCCCCAAGTGGATGTTCTAAAGCCTTCAGTAAAAACTCCCATAGTCAGAGAATTGACTATGTCTGTAGAAGATGAACATCAACACTTCGTGCCCCCTAGGAATGATCAAAGAGTCAAACAACAACAGAAATGGATAAAAGATTATCCTAATGCCTGGGCAGAAACTGCTGGGTTAGGTCTAGCCGTAAAACAACCTCCAATAGTAGTAGAATTAAAAGCCTCGGCCTCTCCAATCAGTGTTAAACAATATCCTCTAAGCAAAGAAGCTAAGGATGGGATAAGTCCCCATATTCAGAAATAATTGGCCATTGGGGTCCTAAGGCCCTGTCAATCAGCCTGGAATACCCCCCTGCTACCAGTAAGAAAGCCAGGAACTAGGGACTACAGTCCTGTTCAAGACCTAAGAGAGATCAACAACAGAGTGCAGGACATTCACCCCACAGTACCCAATCCATATAATTTGCTTAGCACTCTGAATCTGGAGCGGGAATGGTACACTGTGCTGGACTTAAAAGATGCTTACTTCTGCTTGCCTCTACATAAGGACAGTCAGTTGCTGTTTGCTTTCGAGTGGATAGACCCAGAAACTGGAACATCTGGCCAACTAACCTAGACTAGACTCCCACAGGGCTTCAAACCCCCCCACACTCTCTTTGATGAACCCCTCCACAGGGACATAAACGACTTCAGAACTGCACACACCCCGAAGTCACCCTACTCCAATATGTGGATGATCTGCTACTGGCAGCGGACACCAAGGAGAACTATAAGTCTGGGACCCAAGCACTATTATCCGAGCTTGCTCGGCTTGGATATAGGGCTTCTGCCAAAAGGCCCAAATTTGTCAGCAAGAAGTAATCTTCCTGGGTTATACTCTTAGGGGTGGCAAATGATGGCTCACTGAGAACAGAAAACAAACCATTGTGCAGATACCACCCCCATCTAATAAGAGACAACTCAGAGAGTTTCTTGGGACTGCTGCCTTTTGCAGGTGATGGATTCCTGGGTTCACCTCTCTGGCTGCCCCTTTATACCCGCTGATAAAGTGTAATGCCCAATTCCAATGGACCCCTGAGCACCAACAAGCTTTTGATAATGTCAAAAAAAGTGCTGCTATCTGCTCCGGCCTTAGCACTCCCAGATATAGATAAACCCTTCACTCTCTACATCGAGAAAAAGAAAGGAATAGTACGGGGAGTGTTCACTTAGAATTTGGGACTTTGGAAAAGGTCGGTAGCATTCTTATCAAAAAAACTGGACCCAGTGGCTACTGGGTGGTCCCGTTGCTTAAGAGCTATAGCAGTGGCAGCACTTCTAATAAAAGATGCTCATTAATGAACGTTGGGACAGAAGCTATCCATGATAGCCCCCCATGCCCTGGAGAGCATCATCTGTCAACCTCCAGAGAGGTGGCTATCAAACTCCAGAATAAACCACTACCAGAGCCTCTGGATTAGCAAAGACAGAATAACTCTTGGACCTTCTGCTCCACTCAACCTGGCTGCCAGAAGAATCATCAGGACCTGTCGCTCATGAGTGTCAACACGTACTGTCAGAGGAAACCAGTATAGGACGAGACTTGAAAAATCCAGCCACTGCCTCACCCTGAAGTCGTATGGTTTACGAAAGAGAGCAGCTTCCTCCAAGATGGTATGTGGCGGGCTGGAGCAGCAGTAGTTAGCAAAACTAATGTCATCTGATCCTCTGGTCTCCCAGAAGAGACATAAGTCCAAAAGGCAGAACTGATTGCCCTTACGAAAGCATTGGAACTAGCAACAGGCAAAAGGGCCACCATTACACTGATAGCCGCTATGCATTTGGCAATGCTAATGTGCACAGGGCTATTTACCAGCAAAGGGGGATATTAACTTCCACTGGGAAAAAAAATAAAGAACAAAGTTGAGATTCTCCACCTTCTCTCAGCAGGGCAGGGCACTAAGGAACTAGCTATAGTGCACTGTCCAGGGCACCAGAAGGAAACGACCTCGTCGCAGTTAAAAACAGAAGGGCAGATGAGGAAGCTTAATTGGCAGCCCTAAACGGAGTGACTCTGTTAACTTTTTCCACACCAGGGGGATCAACATTCAGGAGACTTGGCCACACTGGAACATTCAGGCAACTTATCATGTGAGGAGACAGATACAGAACTCTGGGACCCTACAGAGCCAAGTTTAAAATTTCAAAAAGCCCACCTTTATGTCAAAGACGTACACTAGCTCACCCACTTAAGCTCAAAGAAGTTATAGGCTCTCTTAAAGGACCGAAGAAAGGATTTATTAATGACTGACTCACAGAGGAAAGAAATAGCTTAGCAGGTGACTAGAGCTTGTCAAGTCTGCCAATTAGTTAATGCTTACCCATCCAAGCTTCCTGCAGGGAAGCACTTACGAGGAACCAGACCAGGACAATTCTGGGAAGTGGACTTTTCCTGAAATTAAGCCAGGAAGGTATGGACTTAAATATCCCCTAGTCTTTGTAGATACTCTTTCATGATTGGTTGAAGCCTTCCCCATGAAGAAAGAAACGGCTCAGACGGTGCTCAAAAAGATTCTAGAAGACATTTTTCCAAGGTTCGGCCTGCCTAAAGTAATAGGGTCCAATAATGGACCGGCATTCGTTGCCCAGGTAAGTCAGGGATTCACCAGGACCCTGAAGATTAATTGGATGTTACATTGTGCTTATAGACCCCAGAGCTCAGGACAGGTAGAAAGGATGATTAGAACCATCAAAGAGACTTTAAAGAAATTAAGCTTGGAGACCGGCATAAAAAATTGGACTATGCTCCTACCTTAAGCACTGTTTCGTGCAAGAAGTACACCCTCTTCCTCTTTGTGTAAACTCACCACTTATGAAATTCTCTATGGTGCCCCTCCTCCAGTAAGGGACCTAACCCCAACTCTGAGACTTAATTATTCCTTTCACACCCCCTTGCTTGACAGACTTAAAGCCCATGAACAAACACAGCACCCAGCAATACCTGTGGAAACAGTTGGCCACTGCTTATCAGCCTGGAGACGAGGGAACCCCACATCGATATCAAGTGGGAGTCTTCGTCTATGTGAGACGGCATCAGGTATCATCCCTGGATCGCCGCTGGAAAGGACCATACCAGGTGCTGCTTATAACACCTACAGTGGTGAAAGTGGATGGAATCACTTCCTGGATCCGTGCCACCCATCTCAAGCCTGCGCCCTGTCCAGCATCCGGCTGGAAACTGGAACAGACTGGTAACCCTTTCAAGTTGCGTGTCCGTCGTGTGGGTAGGGCTATGGATTCTTCCCCTGACCACCAGCAGTCCTAATCACCATCAGCCTGTTCAGCAACAATGGCAGCTATAAATCCTACTGGGCAAGTAGTGTGGTCTATTTCGCATACAGCCCTCTTATGGACTTGGTGGCCATCTCTCTACCTGGACATTTGTCAGCTTGCCATAGGCCTCTCTGACTAGGATCTCCCTGACATAGAGGACTCCACACAGATCCCACTCAAACCCAAACCAGGGCAACATAGACCACCTTACCCCATGAATTATGGATATCATCTTCCCCAGCTCAGGTGTAAACTAGCCAGTCTTGATTTTTATGTGTGCCCAGCTGATTTCTGAAGTCGCAAACAGGCCCAAACCTGTGGAGGACCCAGTGACATTTATTTTAGATCTTGGGGTTGTGAACAAACGGGAGCTACATGGTTGAACCCAAACTCCCCAGACAGTATCATTCAGGTTGGAAAAAATGACACCTGGATTGATCCCAAGAAATGTGCCGCTAGCCAAGTTGTGTCAAAAACTCGCTGTGGAAAGAATAGTCTAAGTTACCCCCTCAATATAACTTTCACTTCCAAAGGAAGGGGCTACCTCAGAACAACATGGTCTATGGAAAATACGTGGGAAATGCGATTCTATATTTATGGCCCTCGTTATGACGTTGGTCACTGGTTCACCATCCTGCTTAAAAAGGAGGAAAATCCCACAGCAATAGGGCCCAATCCCCTCAAGCCAGGAATTAAGGCTCCAAAACCTCCCATGCCTAGATCTACCAGAACCCCTCTACCATCTCATACTTCCCAGTTTCCATCTTTGCCTACTTCCCCAGTCCAGAGTACAGTTGACTCCTGCCCCTGGGAACTAATTAAAGGAACCTTAATTGTACTGAACTCCACACAGTCAGAACTCCTTGCATTTCAACCCATGTATTTGACAGCTTTGTAAATTATTGTGTAATGGTGCAGATACTCCCCAGGGTTCTTTATTATGATGCAGAATCATTTTAAGGTCTACTAGGGGGACAAACAACCTGATTTTGCTGTCATCCAGTGTCCCTTACTCTAGCTATCCTATTGAGGATAGGAGCTGCTGCAGGAGTGGGTACGGGAACAGCTGCTATCATCCATGGGTCACAACAAATGGCCTGATTAGAAACAGCAATAGATCAAGACTGGAAGACATCAGAGACCTCCATCACAGTGCTGTAGGAATCCTTAAACTCTCTCTCTGAAGTTGTTTTACAGAACAGGCGAGGATTAGACCTCCTCTTCATGAGGGAGCAGGGTCTCTGTGCTGCACTGAGAGAAGAATGTTGTTTTTATGCTGACCATAATGGAGTTGTAAGAGAATCCATGAGTAAATTGAGAAAATGCCTTGAAGAGCGCCAGAGAGAAAGGGAGATTCAACAAGGGTGGTTTGAGTCATGGTTTACCCAGTCCCCCTCGTTAACTACACTCCTATCAGGCTTAGATTGACCCCTGATCATCCTTATGGTGTTGCTAACTGTGGGACCTTGTTTGCTTAACCGCTTAGTTTCCTTTCTCCAGGCTCAAATTGGGCAGGAAAAACTCATGGTAATCCGACAGAAATACGCTCCACTGGCAGAAATAGAGTGTGAGACCCCGCAATAATTATGATTCATTACTTTTAAGATTAAATGTAGTAAGAAAAAGGAGTGGGAAATGAAAGAATAAAAGAAATTAAAATTGAAACATAAAGAACCAGGTTTTGTAAAGTTTCCAAGCTGCACTCAGAACCTGAAATTCCTGTGGCAGTTAAGACAATTCCCGGAACTGCCAATTAGATGTGTGTTGAAATCTTCCCTGACCACCTAGTTACTAAACAACCCCTTCCCAGAAACCGTGCAGCTAATCACGTATACATCTCAGGGCTTCAACCAATCAGTTTAAACGTATACCCCTTCTCAGGGCTAACCAATCACCCCCTGTCCGACCTCTTCCTGCCAATGAATGTGCTAATCATGTTTTTGGGTTGTTATTTGATTTTCCCGTGGTATGTTGATTTGCTAAAGGAGGCTATGATGTATGCAAAGTCCCTGCCCTCTCTAAAGAATGTAAATAAACTCTGCTCAAGTTGTTCTTGGGGCTCTTTGTTCTTTGCTCCTCTGAAGTTAGCTCTGAGCCCCAGCATGCTGGACGCCCAATAAACCCTTTGCTGTGGCATGAGACAGTCTCTTGGTGGACTTTTCCTCCAACTTTTGACCGACCTTTTTACCTATGAAGGACCTGAGAGAGCAAAAGTCAAATCCATGTCAACTTCCATGTCAAACAACCTGGTCAGAATGAAGGAATGTGTCTGAATCAGCCTCTCTCTTCTTAATGTAGATTAAATGGACCAAACCAGGCCTGTGTACAGAGCTGTTCCCGGATGCCTATGGTTGATATACCATTCTAACTTGTGAAAGTGTCACAGGAAGTAGGGGTAGCCTCCATCTCATGGGACCATTGGAAGCAACTGTTAGGACAAAGTGGTTTTCCATCGCAGTGACCTCATTCAGTTCCTGAAGGAAGTGACCTACAACACTTCCTTGGTGATGGAACTCTCTGAACTTGGGATCCAGGAAGCCATGCACCCAGAGCAAGTCTTAGTTTCAGTCCAAGTGGTCTCAATCGTTTGAATTTACCAAAGACAGAGTCAGTGTTTCTTGGTACCTACTTATGTGATGATGGCCAAATTTCAGGAGAGCTCTGAAGAGCGGCTTTTTCTGAGAAAGCAGGTAGTGGCTCAACCATGGCTCCTGACAACTTCAAAAAGTTTGCAAAGAAGACCAGATCTGACATAGGACAGGCCATTTCGTGGGAACATAGTATGGCCCACCAGTCAGAGGACACTCAGGATAGTCACAGTCATACTTGGGGGAAGGAGGTGCCGTTGTGGGTGTCGGTGTGAGATTGTGGTTTTGTCTCATGTAGGTTTGGACTGGAAAGTTTCTAGAAAGTCGTTTGACAACACGAGTGTTTCTATGTCTGTGTATCCCACTGTATCCGTGGTTGTAGACATTTGAAATGCGAATGCATCAATAGTTGTGTCCTGTCTAGTATAAAGCTCCCCAGCATTCTTCTCACCCAATTTAAGAATGGAGTGCGGCTTGCCTAATGGAAGGTGAACAGCTACTATCTTCCTAAGTTCCTCTTTTCTTCCTGAATACTGGCCACTCTCCAGAGTATCCTCATGGTTTTGTTTCCAAGATATGTACCACGTCCAAGCTCTGTTACATGGCCATGTACTGGATAGCTGAAGGGAATGGGAGCATCTCAGAAAACTCAGATATCAGTGTGACCAGTAAAGTCTCAGTGGAGAAACCCTGCTTTGGGCCATTTGCTTACTTATGTTTCTATTACCCTGAATGTCAGGAAGGTCTTTGCCTCAGGCCAACCCTTTGTGAAGCCTGAAGAAAACAGTTTTCAAATGGAAATGAATGGGCATCACCTGTGGCTCTTTGCTTAATTGCTTTGGAAAGGGATGTGTCTGGAACAGCCACTTGGCCCGGTGTGGTGGCAGTGGCTTAGATTCTCAGCACCTGATGGATCTAAAGAAAGTTTCCAAGTGTGCATCCAAAACCAAAATGGCCAAAAGAGCAGTCATTGTGGATGAAGTCTCTCACTTTCCTCTGTAAGCTTCCTGAGCTAAATCAGGTGAGAATAGGGATCATTTGGGTCAAATCATTTCTTCAAATCCCTGCAGAGGCTAGCCGATAGGGGCTTGGGTTTCTATGATACCAATTCCCATAAAGAATCTATACCAGACAGTCATTAGTAATCAAATTGAAGAAGCAGATCAGATATAGGGCAGGCCTATTTGATCACTCTTGGTTCACAGCAAGGGTGTCCAGGCCACCCTGACTTTAGGCAAATGAGGGACAAGGGTGCTTATTTTGAACAGTGTATTGGGCTGTGCCCTTCATGGAAACCTCCAGCCAGAGTTTATGATGAATGTCTATGTGGAAGAAGATGAGGAGCATGTGGGAGTGTTTTAGTTTTAATTGTGGTCATTTGTGTGGTGGTTGTAAGAGATGCCTGGGTTCACCTGGGCTTGAACTCTGGTGTGATTCTTCTTAGAGAATGCGTTATGGAACTGACTTCAGAGAAGTATTGCCATGAATTGTGTTGGGATTTTAGGAGGCCACACATGAGAGTCGCCCTTGGACACTGAGATCTAAGCCCAGAGTGGCTTTCCACAGAGCACTGGGAATCTCAGCCAGGATATCACATGATTTTATTCTGAAAGACTTGGAAGCCATAGTTGAGAGTCAAAACACACATGGACCTTACATTGTAGACCTCAATGGGGCTGGCTTCATGTGACCTTTTGACCAGTCTTTGGGAACCCTTGCCTGTGAGAGTTCTCTAGATTATTCATTGAAATGTGCTTCCTCTAAATTTAATGGTTCCTTAATGAATTGAAACCCACAGTTTCTCCAACTTCATCTTTGAAAATGGCTAGATAAATACCATGAAATTTTTGAACTTCCCATGGCCACCTGCCACTGGAGAACCTTTGGATGTACAGTTGCTGATCCTGAGTGTACCAGACAGTGCCTTGATTGACTGGGTTTTATGAAAATGGTGTAGAACAGAGATGCCAGTATGTTGGGGCCTGCTGAGTAGTGGGCCAAAAGCTGTTGTGTGCAGGTGTGTGATAAAACATTTGTGGTCGGGACATGTGATTCTGCCATTGACATCCAAATTACTTGTGGCTGACATGTTACAGACAGGAATCACTTATATGTCTGAAACCTCTCCATAAATGGCATTTTGTTATATGGAGACGTTTCAGGGCAATGTTCAGAATCAGGTTGCTATGGTCAAAGGGTCAAGCTATGTGGGATAGAAGCCTGGTTGGTGCATTCTCCTGCAGACCCGGACCCACCACACGTGACAGGACTCCCTCCAGCACTGTGTACCAGTTGAACTCATTGTATTTCATGAAGCAAATACCAAACTCCCAGTGCAGTAGAAAGAAACACCATGAAAATTGGAGGATGGCCAAATGGCTTCACAATCCACATGCGGAGACACTTAGCTTTCAGTGGCCACAGTTTACCTACAGAGAGAAGTCAGCACTGCTGCCTCATGTTCTTTGAAAAAATTGAAACAATGTTTTCCAGGTCTCATAGATGTAGACCCAGCTTTGATGATCTCATTTGAATGGAAGCTAAAGCTTCTGACAACAACATATATGTCGAGTGCACATCGTCAAAGGCATTTTCTCAAGAAGTCTTTAGTCCGGCAGAGCTCCAGGTTTGTGTAGTGTTTACCTTTTAGACCAGGTCGCAAGAAAAGACCACTGACTCCAATTAAAATCAGATTAAAGCAAGCTTATTATTTCCACCACCCTGGCTGCCTCTCCCTCCCAAAACGTCGGGAACAGAAGAGCAGCCCAGCTTTATAGCCCAGAAAGTTACACAAAAGTGGGGTTAAAAATAACAGAATTCTGACAAGCATCACACTAATGGTAGTTTACATTTTTGTTTGCTGGCCCCAACATCAGAATTTATGAGGACCATTAGAGCCTCAGAGAGTGTCGACTGGCCAGGGAAGGCCAATATTTATGAGGTGTCAACAAAGTTTCAGAGAGGGCTGTTATCTGGTCAGATAGCCAGGCATGGGTGAGTTCAAGGCACGGGCAGGCATTCCAAGCAGGTTCAGATATTGCTGTAATTTATAGTTAAGCCAAAATTATTTTTTCACGGCTTTGTGGCAAGATGGCTCCCAATTTTAATAAAAGATAAGGTTGGGTCAATCATTCCCCCCTTTTCTAATGTGTTCCTTTCATATATTTGATTGGGTAGGAAGAGCACTGTGGGAATTTTAATCCCTCAGGTAATAGTCTCCCGATTTTTTGAACTCACCCAAAAACACGTCTCCCTGATTTTACCTGACTTAATTAATTACTTATATTGATATTCTATTTATTTTTGTCTCCATTGTTGTAAGAAGAGAGGCGTCACTCATTTAGACTTCTTCTGAACTGAGAGAGGGTGACGTGAGGGGGCACCGCCTGAGGGACATTAGTCGCCTTTTAGAAGTCAGTTAGGTTTGAAGTCTGGATTGGGAAGAACAGGTAGTAAAGTCATCTGGGGATGGGTTCTTCTATGAGAGAAACAAAAAAAACATGAGTACTTAATAAATGTTGCAGCAGCTGGAACATGTCACTGTATAGAAGTTTCCTCACCAGTCTTAAATATTCCCAGTTATCAGGACTGTCAACTTAATATTTAACTTTTAGTGTTACATTTGTCGCTCCCCATAAGATTCAGTTTAATAATTTAATGTCATCTGATCTTGCAAAATACTTTTACTAGTATGACCTCTGTGTCTAATAGAGAAACCTTTAATTCTCTTACTCATTGCTGCATAATCATACTAACAAATACCAAGACTATGTGTTTAGGTTAAGAATATCTGTAGGCCTTAAACTAAAAACTTCTGCCTCTGGCAGATAATCTTGATAGCCTCTTTTTATAGTTATCAGGCATTCCTGTCTGAGAATCCTTCTTTGTAGCCTTTAGTCTTACTTATTTTGGGAGGCTAACATAAAGTGTATACCTTAAAATATTATTATTACTATTATTATATAAAATGCCCAGGAATGACTGTAATTTGTTTTTAACTGTCTTTTCTAAGTGTTTAAGATGAAGCAGTCAAACTGACTTTTGTTTCTATCTATTGTGAACAGTCAGCTGAGCTTTTATGGGAGTCATTCCTGGGGAAACTTGAGAGCAGCTTCTCAGTTCTGCTAGTGCCATTTGCGCTAGGTGGGTCCAGGTCTTGTTTGACCATGTGGCTTCCCTCGGAAGCATCAGGGATGTCTCCCTTCTCTGATGACTCTCCTCTTCGTAGCAAATGCACTGATTGGCTTTCTGTTCTCCAGTGGTCTCATTAATCTCCCTGATCAGGAAGTTATGTGGTTCAGAGTTGCAAAGCTCTTTAGAGAAGTCCGCTGTTCCATGGATACAGACTGACTCAGAGGGCAAGAGCCAAATATTGGTTTTCTTGTCCCTTTTCATATAACTTTAATTTTAAATCCTAATCTTAAACATCCATCAAATAAATTTTAACAGACTTATATTAAGAGTACTGGGCTTTAATGTCTGTAATTTAAAATTATTTATCTTTTTATTATTGGGATCTGTATTATTCTGTCTGTCTTGTAGGTGATGGATAATTATCTTAAATTAACCAATGTTGTGTTCTTAAAGCAACACTTCTGTAAAACACTAACAGGGAATCTTTATATCACCCATAAGGAAATTACAAAATAAAATTAACAACAGTAAACAAACTTAGTTCGTGTAATAGCTACCCTAAAATTTTTGGCTGAGTTATACATTATATCCTCTTTTTGAGATGCTAGTAATGTTGACAGGAAAAAAAAAACTTTTGAAAATATCTTTAAATGAAATAACATCTGACCTACTGCTTTCGTAGTCATTCTCACATAATAAGATGGGACACAGAGCCTTATCTCAGGTAAGTAAGGGCTCTTTATTAATCTTAAGTGTTTTAATTCTAAAGCTAATCTTTGTTTTTTAAATATCATTTTACAAAGTTTACATAAATTGTTTGAGGTCACATGAACATTAGCTAACACCATATGATATAGCATTTAAAACATGAATTAAAAAAAGGCTGAAAGTTTTTAACCTTTACATAGATTAGGCTCTCATTAACTTAAAATACATTTAAATTGTTCCCCAATATAAAAAGTAACATAAAAGTTTACATATCTTATTGACAACAGGTAAATAAATCCCAATATATATATATATATATATATATATATATATATATATATATATATATATATATATATATATTTTTTTTTTTTTACCATACAACTTCAGAACACCAGCTTGATATAATGCTCTTTTAAAGTTTCTACCTTACAGACTTGTATACCTGGAAGATATGAGCACATTAATAGCATCACAATTGCATTGATTTTTCTACATTAACCAAGTTTAGCTTTTAAAGAAATGGTAGTACAGTGCTCTAAAATAACAGTTCTTATTTAATCAGTTGTTTAATTTTTATAGTTGCTTGCTCTAGAAAAATAAAACTTAATAACCACAATGTTATGGGTAAACTTATGTTTTAAGAAATTTTTGTCTCTTTAACACATGACTGATTTTTACAATCTTATACAGACTTTAGGACAAACTTATACAGACCTTAGTAAATCAATCAGATATCTAACAAAAGTACTCACGAATGAGTAATCCCATATCAAATTTACTTTACTTATTTATCAAAATATTAGACAAATGTATTGAACAGTGTACCATTTTTTGTTGAAGAAAAAGTCCTAGAACCAAGGCATATTAGACCTTTTGTAGGCATTAATATTTTATTAGATTTTTGAACACCTAGAAAAACTTGTAAGGTTAAATTTAAAGACATTTATTTTTATCTGTTTATCCAATTTAAATTGTACCAATTAAATCACTTGAATTAAAGATCTTTGGATCCACGTTTTAAAATTTGTTTTTATGAGTGCTTTTTTTATGAGTGCTCCTTATATGTGTTAATTTGTATAACATATATATGATATAGTGATATATGTATATATAGACATACAACACATAACAAAAGTGTGCACACATAATAATAGTAAAGGCCTTGTAGCTTTTTGCAGTTGAAATCTCCATTGCAATGTTTCAAAAACTCCACTGTTGGTCAAAGATAGAGCTGATCAGAATAACATTAACCTAGGTCTGTAGGATCAAATTCATGAGCTCAAAAAAAGAATACAGAATCTAAGGAAAAAAATAAGAGTCCTAGAAAAAATGACTGCCCAGTAATTAATAAATACCATACAATTTACCTTTTTTTCTGCCTTAGGCCTCAGATCAGTCTCCTACTGAGCTTGCAGGCTTCTTTCATTTGCATTTCAACCAAAGTCCTGGCTGAGGTCTGAAAGGAGCAGGGAAAAACTGCTATTCTGAGCAGACACCTCAGGCCTAAGGCATTTTAACCATAATTTTGAGGTTCGGATGTTGAAAATTATGATACAATTTTAAGATGAAATTCACAAAATTTTATATCTTTACATCTTGTTTTGTCAACAGATACCATACTATGATTTACTATCCTTGTCCAAATTAATGCACTGGTACACACTGTGATATTTTCTCAGTCTACCCAATTCAAAATTAGTGACAAATAAAACTGAATGTTTGGGAAGTTACTTGCCAACTTGGAAGTAGAGTGCTTTAGTTTTCCATCCTAAGTATTTAAGTTATCTGGCATGAATTATCTGAAATCATAAACTAAACACTTACCTAAACCCGACTTTTAACTGCAAGATTGAGCAATGCTACAAAAACCCATCCAGATACCAGATTGTTACAATAAAACATCATCATTTAGACACACATTGAACTAATATCATTCCCAAGAAACAATTTATAATATCAGCACATTATTGTACATGTCTTAAAGGGCCAGAAACAAAGACACAAGACAGACAGAAAGGAGGTCCAGACTATGGCTGACAGACAGAAGCCTTAAAAACAGAGCAGATAAGAGAAAAATTTCCTACACCAGTGGCAGGATAGATGTCCTCACAAGGGGATCAGATGTTTTCACAGAGGGCAACCTGAAATGTAATATCAAGGGTTTCCATGGTGACTTTACTGCATTTAGTGTCCCCTTTTTCTTTTTCTTTTTTTTAAGAAGACTGAGGTGGCATAATCCTTACAGTGCAGGGAACGAAGGAAGGAATTCCTTGAAGCAGCAGGGCTTTGGTAGATGCTGGGAGTCCCTCAGTCCCTCCTTTTACTTATGGGACTAGCTCCTCTGGTTTGGTTCCACCCCAATCTCGCTCCATCTCCTAACATTTCAGTAGTCAGCTCTCAAAAAGTTCCAGGGTCGGGGGGTTATCAAAATTTGTAACTTAAATTTCGGTTTCTGACCTTGAAGCGAATTAATACCTATTTAATAATGAGGACAGGGTTTGAGAAAAATAAAAAGGGAGGTTTGCTGCTTTGCTAACAAAGCAGAAACACAGGGGACTCTGCCCAAAGGTTGTGACTCTCTTGAACTGGAGCAACAAGGGGTTTTAAAGGAGTTTCCATTGTTAACCTGGGAGATACTCTGTTCCTTGGTGGCCAGCAGGCATTGCCCTCTGCAGTGGGTGAGTTCCAGGCTGCCAGCTAGGGGCTTTTCTCATCCTGCTTAACAAAGGGGGGTAAACTTCATCACAGTTTTTTAGAACACAGTCCAAAAGGTGTAAGGCTTACTTGCTTTATTACCCATTTTTACGTCCAATATCCTTAAGTTTTTACCACAGAAATCAAACAACAAAATGCACAAAAACACACAAACAAAAAACATATAGAACACAAAACAAAACACAAAGAAACAGAAACCTGGTGAAGATACAGAAAAACTGAGGAGCAATGAAATGTCTTGCTGAAGCTCCGGGGTAGGAGCTCCTGTGTGCCCGGCTGCACCTTTCTACCCTTTCAGAGAAATTCCATACAGAACAGAACAGAGGACAGAACAATTCTTGTTACTGTCCTGGACAGGAGTACATGTGAGCCTCCCCAGGCCACCTCTCTGTAATCAGAAGACATCTCCCTTAACCAGATATCAGATGTTATAAAGGCACCACCTACCAATGGAGGCCTCCTCCACCAGGTGCTTGCTAATAGTTTTAGTGTGATGGTTCACTGCAGTGCTCCCTGGACCGAAGGCTCACTCCAAGGCTTTGGAACTTGGCTCTCCAGCCCTGAGCCCTGGAGGAAAGGCCAGCGTCAGAATTTCCAGCAGTCTGGTCTTGTGATCTGGTCACGTCATCTCGCTGGGGAACTCCAAAATGTTAGACCAGGATGCAAGAAAAGACCACTGACTCCAATTAAAATCAAATTAAGGCAAGCTTATTAGTTCAACCGGCTAGGCTGACTTTCCTTCTCAAAACGGCGGGAAAAAGACAGCATCCCCACCTTTCCTACACCCCAGCTTTATAGCCCAAAAAGTTACACAAAAAGGGAGTATCAGAAAACAGAACTTTGACAAGCATCACACTAACTGTAGTTAACATTTTTTATTTGCTGGCCCCAGCATCAAAAATTATGAGGACCATTAGAGCCTCAGAGAGGGTCGTTGTCTGTCCAGGGAAGGCCAATATTTATGAGGTGTCAGTAAGGTTTCAGAGAGGGCTGTGATCTGGTCAGTAAGACAGGCATGGGTGAGTTCAAGGCATGGGCAGGCATTCCAAGCAGGTTCAGAATTTGCAGTAATTTATAGTAAAGCAAAAATTATCTTTCCATGGCTTTAAGGCAAGATGGCTCCCAATATTAATGAAAGATCAGGTTGAGTGATCACCCCTGTCCCTTCCTTTTGGAAACTCCTCTACCATCTCCAAGGTTGTGAACTCCTGATCATTTTCCATTCCAGATAAGTATTCACAGAATTTCTAACTCTTCTCCTCTAATTGTGTCTTACTTGGGGCAAAGGTAATGTCAAAGCATTGTTCTGGATGAGAGTGGGAAGATTATTGTATATCACATATTTGCATACACATTGGATTCATTTTCCAATTTTCCATTTGAAATACTGAATTCCTGACACTAACCCATACCCTACTAGACTCTGACTAATAATCCTAATATGATGGTGAAACATAACCCAAGCAGAATAGAAATACAAGCCGTTCAGAGGAGGCATGGTGTGTAGTTGGAATTGCCTTTTGCATTATATAGTATAGGAGCTATAAATCTAGTCAATTTTTTGTTGAAATAATTCTACATGTGTTTTTAAAGTTAACAAATATGGGAACCCTGTCTCCCTTTCTCTGTAGCACACGTATTTTTATATGCACATAGAGAATCCTACCTGGTATCACACGTACATACTTGTGAGGTGGCTGAATTGGCAGATACAAATTGTGAGAAGAGATCACTACTCCTAAACGCTGTTTGAACTGAAAATTCAACCTATGGGTGAGCTTCCTAGTTCAATAACATTATACATAAATCCATGTTCAGTAAAATGAATATTATTGCATCTGTGGATTATATATATATATATCATGATGATTTTCGATTGGCATATACATGGCTACTTTTTTTTTTCTTTTTTTGGTTGTTCAAAACGTTACAAAGCTCTTGACATATCATATTTCATACATTAGATTCAAGTGGGTTATGAACTCCCATTTTTACCCCAAATAAAGATTGCAGAATCAAATTGGTTACATATCCACATTTTTACATAATGCCCTATTAGTTACTGTTGCATTCTGCTACCTTTCCTATACTCTATGATCCCCCCTCTTTTCCCCTCCCATCTTCTCTCTCTACCCCATCTACTGTAATTATTTTTTCTCCTTGTTTATTTTCCCATTCCCTTCACAACCTGTTATATATAATTTTGTATAACAATGAGGGTCTCCCTCCATTAACATGCAATTTCCCTTTTCTCTCCCTTTCCCTCCCACCTCATGTCTCTGTTAATGTAAATCTTTTCTTCCTGCTCTTCCTCCCTGCTCTGTTCTTAGTTGCTCTCATTATATCCAAGAAGACATTTGGTATTTGTTTTTTAGGGATTGGCTAGTTTCACTAAGCATAATCTGCTCTATTACCATCCATTTCCCTTAAAATTCCACGATTTTGTCATATTTTAGTGCTGCGTAATACTCCATGGTGTATAAATGCCACATTTTTGTTATACATTCATCTATTGAAGGGCATCTAGGTTGGGCCCACAGTGCAGCAATTGTGAATTGTACTGCTAAGAACATCGATGTGGCAGTATCCCAGAGGTATACACTATTTTAAGGTCTTCAGGAAATAGTCCGAGAAGGGCAATAGCTGGGTCAAATTGTCGTTCCATTCCAAGCTTTCCCAGGAATCTCCATACTGCTTTCCAAATTGGCCACACCAGTTTGCGGGAACAGCTCTCCTCATAGGCCTGGTTTGGTCCATCTTCTCTACATTAAGAAGAGAGAGGCTTACTCAGACACAACCCTTCATCCTGAACAGGTTGTTTGCCATAGAAGATGACTTTTGGTCTTTCAGGTCTTTCATAGCTGCCTACATCTTCTCCAGGGATCAAATATGCATGGACCTTTGAGGTTCTCAGTAGGTGGCAGATCCCCTACATTGCTGTATTGCAAGACGAACCTGTCCCTTCTCTTTTGTAAAGTTAGATTGAGGGAACAGTGTATGGTTAGGGTTAATAACATGTTCAATTTGGGTTCGGAATCATTCTGATGGATGAATAATGGTATTGGGAACCTGTGATATTTATAAAACTATAGAGGTGAAATATAAGTATGAAAACAGAAATCTAGGTAAGATTTGTAGCCCAGAAGGGAATGAGGCCCTTGATTGGGATACTTAGCTTTTAATTATGTTCTGCACGGTTGTCTCAGATAAATTGATAATCAATGGCATAGGACCTTGTACCTTGGAAGATTGATTGTAGAAGAGAACATCCACTCAAATTGGGATAGTGGGTAGGATAAGGAAGAGAGTCGGTAGGTTTAGGAAGAAGAGTGAGTATAAAATTTGAATCAAATGTTCTTTAGCAATAGGGTTTCATTTATACAGTGAATGTAAATGTCAGCACATGCGAAGAGTCAGTCACAATGATGAACTGCGGAAAATATAGGAAAGAAGATATCAATAGAGACATTACAAAATCAGGCAATTGTAAAGTGAGTGATAGGTTTAGACATTTTCAACAGGATCGAGATTGAATACATAATTTTAGGAAGAAACAAATATGTAGTCACCAATAGAAATGACATTTGAAAGCATTAGGCAAACTGGAAATGGAAGTTTTTAGTAATCCATATTCAACTTCCATTTAGGATTTGGTACAATCATAAGTGTGACCTTTGCATTATGTGCCCAGAAAATTATTGTGATAAAATATATATGTAGATCATGTGACATGAGTATTTTTTACACCATTTCTGTGAGCAATATTTGAAGACATATAAATTAGTATTGGGGGTACAAAGTGGTGTACCCTGTGTCTATAAATATAGAGATAATGCATGAATAGAACATACTGTAAATAAATAATATAACTGGTTACACTTTAAATAATGGATTGAATTGTTATCTGAAAATATATAAGAAATCATATATTGACAAACAATCATTAATTCCAACCAGTTATATATCTAATTGTAATCTTAGGGTTATTTTTTATCATGAAGTGTGTGTGAGGTTTGCTTCAAAAGTGATTATGCATCGAAAATAATGTGTTTGGAAAGAAGTCTCATGAAATTACCAATCAAGAAATATGGAGGAATCCATGTGTTCTGAAGCAGGAAGTGATTGAAAGTGAAACAAATGCCTATAAATTTGCTAAATTGTGGATGAAATATATATCCTGTGATGTGCATAAACTGATGAAATAATATGTACCAGTGTTGAATAAAAATGAACGTCAAAATACACATCATGTACCATAGGAATCTACTTGCATTGATGTTAAACTGGGTCAGTTACTGTACAAATATTAGGATTCGCATGCATCATTCACCGAAGTTAGTTTTCTTTTTTTTTTTAAATTTTTATTTATGCTTGTTCAAAACATTACATAGTTCTTGATACATCATATTTGTCACTTTGATTCAAGTGGGTTATGAACTCCCATTTGTACCCCGTATACAGATTGCAGAATCACATCAGTTACACATGCATTGATTCACATATTGCCATACTAGTGTCTGTTGTATTCTGCTGCCTTACCTATCCTCTACTATCCCCCCTCCCCTCCCCTCTCCTCCCCTCTTCTCTCTCTACCCCCTCTACAGTAATAAATTTCTCCCCCTTGTATTATTTTTCCCTTTCTTCTTGTATGTAATTTTGTATAACCCTGAGGGTCTCCTTCCATTTCCATGCAATATCCCTTCTCTCTCCCTTTCCCTCCCACCTCTCATCCCTGTTTTAATGTTAATCTTCTTCTCATCCTCTTCATACCTATTCTGTTCTTAGTTAATCTCCTTATATCAAAGAAGACATTTGGCATATGTTTTGAAGGGATTGGGTAGCTTCACTTAGCATAATCTGCTCTAGTGCCATCCATTTCCCTGCAAATTCTATGATTTTGTCATTTTTTAATGCAGAGTAATACTACATTCTGTATAAATGCCACATTTTTTAATCCATTCATCTATTGAAGGGCATATAGGTTGGTTCCACAGTCTTGCTATTGTGAATTGTGCTGCTATGTACATCGATGTAGCAGTGTCCCTGCAGCATGCTCTTTTTAGGTCTTTTGGGAATTGACCGAGAAGGGGAATAGCTGGGTCAAATGGTGGTTTCATTCCCAGCTTTCCAAGAAATCTCCATACTGCTTTCCAAATTGGATGCACCACTGCTTTCCAAATTGGATGCACCAATTTGCAGTCCCACCAGCAATGTACAAGTGTACCTGTTTCCCCACATTCTCACTAACACTTGTTGTTTGACTTCATAATGGCTGCCAATCTTACTGGAGTGAGATGGTATCTTAGGGTGGTTTTGATTCACCTTTCTCTGACTACTGGAGATGGTGAGCATTTTTTCATGTACTTGTTGATTATATGTCCTCCTCTGAGATGTCTGTTGAGGTCCTCGGCCCATTTGTTGATTGGGTTATTTGTTATCTTATTGTTTAATTTTTTGAGTTCTTTGTATACTCTGGATATTAGGGCTCTATCTGAAGTGTGAGGAGTAAAGATTTGTTCCCAGAATTTAGGCTCCCTATTTACCTCTCTTATTGTTTCTTTTGCTGAGAAACAACTTTTTACTTTGAGTAAGTCCCATGTGTTGATTCTAGTTATTAACTCTTGTGCTATGGATGTCCTATTGAGGAATTTGAAGCCCGACCCCACAGTATGTAGATCGTAGCCAACTTTTTCTTCTATCAGACGCCATGTCTCTGATTTGATATCAAGGTCCTTGATCCATTTTGAGTGAACTTTTGTGCATGCAAGAGAAAGGGATTCAGTTTCATTTTGTTACATATGGATTTCCAGTTTTCCCAGAACCATTTGTTGAAGATGCTATCCTTCCTCCATTGATGCTTTTAGCTCCTTTATCAAATAGAAGATTGTTGTAGCATTGTGGATTAATCTCTGTGTCCTCCATTCTGTACCTTTGGTCCACCCGCCTGTTTTGGTACCAGTACCATGCTGTCATTGTTACTATTGTTCTGAAATTTAGTTTGAAATCTGGTATCGCTATACCGCCTGATTCACACTTCCTGGTTAGAATTGCTTTTGATATTCTGGATATTTTATTTTTCCAAATGAATTTCATGATTGCTTTCTCTATTTCTACAAGAAATGCCGTTAGGATTTTGATTGGCATTGCATTAAACCTATAGAGAACTTTTGGGAATATCACCATTTTGATGATGTTAGTTCTCCCTATCCATGAACAGTGTATATTTTTCCATCTTCTAAGATCTTATTCTACTTCTCTTTTTAGGGTTCTGTAGTTTGCATTGTATAAATCTTTCACCTCTTTTGTTAGGTTGATTCCCAAAGATTTTATTTTTATTTTTTGAGGATATTGTGAATGGAGTGTTTTTTTTCTCATTTCCGTTTCAGAAGTTTTGTCACTGATATACAGAAATGCCTTTGACTTATGAATGTTGATTTTATATCCTGCCACATTGCTGAAATCATTTCTTAGTTCTAGTAGTTTTTTTTTTTTGTAGACCCTTTTGGGTCTTCTATATATAGAATTATGTCAGCTGCAAGTAGTGATAATTTAAGTTATTCTTTTCCTATTTTCATGCCTTTAATTTCTTTCATCTGTCTAATTGCTCTGGCCAGTGTTTCGAGAACTATATTGAATAGAAGTGGTGGTAGAGGACATCTCTGTCTTTTTCCAGATTTTAGAGGGAATGCTTCAATTTTTCTCCATTCAGAATAATGCTAGCCTGAGGCTTAACATAGATAGCTTTTACAATGTCGAGGTAAGTTCCTGTTATCTCTAATTTTTCTAATGTTTTGAACATAAAGGGATGCTAAGGGTCTATTGTTCTTATTTATTTTTTGCAGAACCAAGCTTTAGTTTTGTAATTTTTTCAATAGTTTCTTTTGTTTCAATTTTGTTGTTTTCCGCTCTGATTTTAGTTATTTCTTGCCTTCTGCTACATTTGCTGTTGTTTTGCTCTTCCTTTTCTAGGGCTTTGAGATGAAGTGTGAGCTCATTTATTTGTTGTTCTTTCCTATTTTTGAGGAATGACGTCAAGGTGGTGAATTTCCCTCTTAAAACTCCTTTCATTGTGTCCCATAGATTCCGATATGTTGTGTCTGTATTTTCATTTATCTCGAAGAATTTTTTGATTTTCTCATTTATGTCTTCTGTAACACATTAATCATTCAGTAAAATGTTGTTCATTTTCAATGTGATGTAGGATTTTTCCTTCCTTCTTTTTCATTGGTTTCCAGTTTCATTCCATTATAATCAGATAAAATTCATGGTATTATGTCCACCACTTTATATTTATTGAGGGTTGCTCTATGGCATAATATATGGTCTATTTTTGAGAAGGATCCATGTGCTGCTTAAAAAAAAGTATATCCACTTGATGATGGTTGATATAATTTATATATGTCAGTTAAGTCTAGGTTATTGATTGTGATATTGAGTTCTATAGTTTCTTTATTCAACTTTTATTTGGAGGATCTGTCCAATGGTGAGAGAGGTGTGTTGAAGTCACCCATAATTATTGTGTTGTGGTCTATTTGATTCTTGAACTTGAGGAGAATTTGTTTTATGAACGTTGCAGCACCATTTAATGGTGCGTAAATATTGATAATTTTTATGTCTTGTTGGTGAATGGTTCCTTTTAACAGTATATAATTTCCCTTTTGATTAAATTAGTCATGAAGTCGATTTAATTCGATTTGAGGATGGCCACCCCTGCTTGCTTATGAGGACCGTGTGCATGGTATATTTTTTCCCAACCTTTCACCTTCAGCCTGTGTATGTCTTTTCCATTCAGATATGTCTCCTGGAGGCAACATATTGTTGGATTTGTTTTTTGAATCCAAGTTACAAGCCTATGTTGCTTTATTGGAGAGTTTAAGCCATTAGTGTTTAGAGCTACTATTGATATATGGTTTCTACTGCCATCCATGTTTGAATATTTATCGTTTTTTTAAATTTACTTTGTTTCTCCATGATTAGCTTTTCCCCCGCCCTCTGTCATTACTGAGGCACTTCCCACTGATGGTTTTGGTTGTTGTTTTTCATTTCTTCCTCGTGTAGTGTTTTGCTCAAGACACTTTGCAATGGTGGTTTTCTTGCTGCAAATTCTTTTAGCTTTTCTTTATCATGAAAGATTTTTATTTCGTTGTCGTACCTGAAGCTGAATTTTGCTGGATACAGAATTCTTGTTTGGCATCCATTGTCTTTCAATGTTTGAAATACGTTGTTCCAGGATCCTCTCACTTTCAGTGTCTGTGATGAAAAATAGGTTGTTAACCATATTGGTTTATTCCTGAATGTAATCTTCCTTCTTTCTCTTGAAGCTTTTAATGTTTTCTCTTTGTTCTGTATATTGGATATCTTCATAACAATGTGTCTTGGCGTTGGTCTACTGTGATTTTGTGTGCTCTGTGTCCTGTAAGCATCTTCAATTTGTATATCCGTTTCCTTTTTTATTTCTGGAAAATTTTCTGTAATTATTTCATTCAACAGGTTACTCATTCCCATGGTTTGAATCTCTGTACCTTCCTCTATCCAGATGACTCATAAGTTTGGTTTTTTTATGTTATCCCATATCTCTTGGATGTTTTTCTCGTGATTTTTTACCAGCCTTTCTGTGTTGGCTAGACTCTTTTCAAGATGATATATTTTGTCTTCATTATGTGACATTCTGTCTTCTACTTGCTCCACTCTGTTAGTGATACTCTCAATTGAGTTTTTAATTTGGTTTATCGTTTTCTTCATTTCTAGAATTATTCTTTGAATTTTTATAATCTCTATCTCCTGATAAAGAAGATTAACTTCTTCTTTTATCTGTTTATGTAATTCATTTTCAATGTGTTCTTTCACTGTATTTATTTGCTCTCTCGTATCCTCTTTAAGGTTTCATTCCATCTGTCTAAGGTATTCCTTGAGTTTTTTATATGACCATTTTTCTGATGATTCTAGGTCCTCCTGAATATTTAGGTTATCCTTCATTGTTTGTACTCCTTTTCTTTCTTGCTTTTTTATGCTGCTCATGTTACTTCTTGTTTGTTTGAGTGCTGAGTTACTGCTTATTCTTATAAATTTATTTGAAGCTTGGGAGGAAAGATATTAGAAGGGATGGGAAGAAGTCACTAAAGAGAATGAGAATAGGCAGGTAGAATTCAAGGATGAGGGAATAAGAAAATTGAAAAGAAATGAAAAGACAAAAGAAAAAAATAGAAAATAAAGAAAGAAATAATTTTTTTAAAATAATAATGATAATTAAAAATGAAAATTAAAATTTAAAATAATAATAATAATAGTAAAATTTAAAAAATAAAAACATTAAAATAAGTTAAAGAACAACAACAAAAAATGAAAATGAAAGAAAAAAAGTAAAAATAAAATAATAATAATAATAATACATGCAGTCATAGAGTTCAATTAACTTCTCTTCCAGTAGGTGGAGCTGTGCTCACTGGGCCAAGCTTCTCCTCTCAAGAGGTGGGAACCAATCACTGTGCAGCATCTCTTCCTCCCAGACTGGGCGTGTCTCCAATCCTGAGTGCCTAGGACCTTCTCTAGTGTTTCCTCAAGCCAGGCTCCGCTCAACTGTGACACTCATCACAATACTTGCTACACGTCAGGTCTCTGTTCCTGGTAGTCCTGTTTTCATCAACGCCTGCCACTCTCTCCCTGTTTGCCTCCCTCAGACCCTAAGTTTGTAGAGCTTGGGGCTGGGAACCCCCAGCGAATTTGCTTGCTCTCTGGTATCCATGCCCAAATTAGCTGGTGTAAGAGACCTCAGTTGTCAGCACTGGTGGGAGCGGTAGCCGGGAATTCCATGCCACGAGTCCCACAGCACACATGATTTCCTCGGTCTGGCCATCTTTCTCACGGGAGACCTGGGAGGGCCCCTTAAAGGAGAGCTGGAAGGGGCCCTTAATGTTTCCCCGCTGTGTGGAGAGAGATGCATTGGGAATTACACACCTGTCGTACTGGTTTCAATGAAGTTATCTCCTCCGCCCATGACGTCAGTTCTCTTCCATGGTGATATCCCATGCAAATGGTGACCGTTCATTCCTTTTGCCAGGTGACCAATGCAATGGATGGGTCCTGACTGTGTCTCCGAAGCCCCATTTCAATTCAGTGGCCTTTTACCTCTGTAAATTCAGAAGGGCCGACCAGTTATTTCAGAGGGAATGTTAGTTCTGAGACACAAGAAGCAGGCAAATCTGAGCTTCTATGCAGCTGATCCGGGCTCTGTGTGTTTTCTGAGGGGCCCAGACTGTTCGCACCAGATCCATGTCAGGTCAGCATTGCCTAGTGATTCTGAACAAACAGCATTTAGACAGTTTATGACTCCCTATGCCTGCGCAGCTTAAGAGGTCAGAGACTTGATTTCTCCATGTTCGCCACCATGTTGGATCTCCTATATTGCTACTTTTTAATGTCTGTGCGTGTGCGTGCATATATATATATATATATATATATATATATATATATATATATATATACTCTCCAGATTTTTCAAAATATGAAATATATGTGTCTTATTATACGCTCCCTAAATTCATTCATATTCATATATGTGGATTTATAACAAACTTTCCACAAGATTATACTCAGAAATAATCATCCACCTGAAATATATATTTCTTTCCTAGTACTGAAAAGTAACTTCAAAGAATGGTGAATACAAACTCTAATATTTCTACAGATACTTACCCAGTGTAACATCAATGCAAGTAGATTCCTAGGGGACATGATGTGTATTTTGACGTTCATTTCTATTCAACACTGGTACATTACTATTTCTTCAGTTTATGCACATCATAGGATATATATTTCATCCACAAGTTAGAAAACTTATAGGCATTTTTTTAATGATCAGTCACTTCCTGCTTCAGAACACATGTATTCCTCCATGTTTCTTGACTGGTCTTTTCATAAGACTTTTTCCAATCACAATATTTTCATTTTTCATTATCTCTTATGAAGCAAAACTCAAACACCCTTCATGATAAACCATAATCCTAAAATTACCATTAGATGTATAACTGGTTGGAATGAATGATTATATATCAATATAAGATTTCTTATATATTTTTAGATATCAATTCAATTCATTATTTAAAGTGGAACCAGTTAAATTATTTATTCACAGGATGGTCTATTCATGCATTATCTCTATATTCAAAGACACAGGGTACACCTCTGTGTACCCCTAACACTAATGTATATGTCTTCAAAATATTGCTCCCAGAAATGGTGGAAGAAATATTTCTTCCTCATGTCACCTCATACTTCTTACTTCCACATACTTCTTACTCATGTCACCTGATCCACATATATATTTTATCACAGTAAAATTCTGAACAAAAAATGTAAAGGTCACACTTATGATTGTACCGAAGTCTAAAAGGAAAGTGAACATGGATAACTAAAAACATCCATGTGAAGGTTGCCTAATGCTCTCAAATGTCAATCCTATTGGTGACAACATATTTGTTTCTTCCAATGATTATATATTCAAACTAAACCCTGTTGAAAATGTCTAATCCTATAACTCACTTTATACTTTGCCTGATTTCATAATGTCTCTATTGATACCTGCTTTCCTACTTATTTTCCCCAGTTCATCATTGTGACTGACTCTTCACATGTGCTGAAATTTTCATTCATTCTCTAACAGAAACCCTATTGCTAAAGAACTTTTGGTCCAAATCCTATACTCACTCTTCTTCCTAAACCTACCGACTATCTTCCTAATCCTACCGACTATCCATTTTGACTGGATGTTCTCTTCTACATTAAATCTACCAAGGTACAAGGTCCTGTGCTTCAAATCATACCTAGATTTCTGTTTCCATACTGATATTTCACCTCTATATTCTTGTAATTATCGCACGTTCTCAATACCATTATTCATCGCCCAGAATGATTCCTAACCCAAATTGAACCTGTTATTAACCCTAAACATACACTGTTCCCTAAATCTCATTTTACAGAAGAGCAGCAACAGAGTTGTTCTTAAAATACAGGGAATTAGGGGACCTTCCACCTGCTGAAAACCTCAAAGGTCCATGCAGAAATGATACCTGGAGAAGTTGTAGGGAGGTATGAAAGACCTGAGAGAGCAAAAGTCCTATTCCAAGTCAAACAACCTGGTCAGGATAAAGGGATGTGTCCGAATCAGCATCTCTCTACTTATTTTAGAGAAGATGGACTAAACCAGACCTGTGTGGAGAGCTGTTCCCAGGTGTCTATGGTTGATATACCATTCTAACTTGTGAAAGTGTTCCAGGAAGTAGGAGCAGCCTCCA